>NC_084746.1:22945670-23245670 GCF_033978785.1 Entelurus aequoreus
GGATAATGTTGCTGTTGTATTGCTGCTTGCTACAAAATATAAAGTGCTTTACCAAGACAGGATTATTTGTTTCTGCTTCTCTGGAAGGACAGAATAAATGTTTTGTGGTTCGCTTTATTACAACTTCCCTTATCACGTGAGTGTGCACGGATTCGCGAGATCTTGTAAAAGTCCAAGCTATTTCTCTGCAACAAACGGTGGTGGGGATTGCCGGACGACAGAGACCGGCACCTTTCTGCGGTGAAACCGGTCCGCGGCTGTTATGTATTCAGTGGAAATCCAGGGTAGCATTACCGTATTTTTTTGACTATAAGTCGCAGTTTTTTTCATAGTTTGGCCGGGGGTGCGACTTATACTCGGGAGCGACTTATGTGTGAAATTATTAACACATTACCGTAAAATATCAAATAATATTATTTAGCTCATTCACGTAAGAGACTAGACGTATAAGATTTCATGGGATTTAGCGATTAGGAGTGACAGATTGTTTGGTAAACGTATAGCATGTTCTATATGTTATAGTTATTTGAATGACTCTTACCATAATATGTTACGTTAACATACCAGGCACGTTCTCAGTTGGTTATTTATGCGTCATACAACGTACACTTATTCAGCCTGTTGTTCACTATTCTTTATTTATTTTAAATTGCATTTCAAATGTCTATTCTTGGTGTTGGGTTTTATCAAATAAATTTCCTCAAAAAATGCGACTTAAACTCCAGTGCGACTTATATATGTTTTTTTCCTTCTTTATTATGCATTTTCGGCAGGTGCGACTTATACTCCGAAAAATACGGTATATGCTAATCACTAAACGTAAGCTGAAGCTTCTGAATGTAAACAAAGGTGAGCAGATCAATACAAATATATACAGTTACTATACCATGTAAAGAGTGAGTAAAGGGTCGTTACTTTCTTACTTCTTGTTTATGCATTACTATGTCTTCAGTCACAAATATAAGTGGCAGGGAAAAGTAAACAATTATGTAACAATACATAGAACACTTCATTTTATACTAAATACAAAACCCAAAACCAGTGAAGTTGGCATGTTTTGTAAATCGTAAATATAAACAGAATACAATGATTTGCTAATCCTTTTCTACCTATATTCAATTGAATAGACTGCAAAGACAAGATACTTAACGTTCGAACTGAGAAACAAAAATTTTGCAAACATTAGCTAATTTGGAATTTGATGCCTGGAACATGTTTCAAAAAAGCTGGCACAAGTGGAAAAAAAAACTGAGAAAGTTGAAGAATGCTCATCAAACACTTATTTGGAACATCCCAAAGGTGAACAGGCTAATTGGGAACAGGTGGGTGCCATAATTGGGTATAAAAGCCGCTTCCATGAAATGCTTAGTCATTCACAAACAAGGATGGGGCGAGGGTCACCACTTTGAGAACCAATGCTTGAGCAAATTGTCGAACAGTTTAAGAACAACCTTTCTCAACGAGCTATTGCAAGGAATTTAAGGATTTATGGACCATCTACGGTCCATAGTATCATCAAAAGGTTCAGAGAATCTGGAGAAATCACTGCACGTAAGCAGCATGCCCATGACCTTCGATCCCTCAGGCAGTACTGCATCAACAAGCGACATCAGTGTGTAAAGGATATCACCACATGGGCTCAGGAACACTTCAGGAAACCACTGTCAGTAACTACAGTTCGTAGCTACATCTGTAAGTGCAAGTTAAAACTCTACTATGCAAAGCGAAAGCCATTTATCAACAACACCCAGAAACGCCGTCGGCTTCGCTGAGCCCGAACTCATCTAAGATGGACTGATGCAAAGTGGAAAAGTGTTCTGTGGTCTGACGAGTACACATTTCAAATTGTTTTTGGAAACTGTGGACGTCCTGTCCTCCGGACCAAAGACAAAAAGAACCATCCGGACTGTTATAGGCCCAAAGTTCAAAAGCCAGCATCTGTGATGATATGGGGGTGTATTAGTGCCCAAGGCATGGGTAACTTACTCATCTGTGAAGGCACCATTAATGCTGAAAGGTACATACAGGTTTTGGAGCAACATATGTGGCCATCCAAGCAACATCGTTTTCATGGACGCCCCTGCTTATTTCCGCAAGACAATGCCAAGCCACATTCTGCACCGGTTACAACAGCGTGGCTTTCTAGTAAAAGAGTGTGGGTACTAGACTGGCCTGCCTGTAGTCCAGACATGTCTACCATTAAAAATGTGTGGCGCAATATGAAGCGTAAAATACGACAACGCAGACCTCGGACTGTTGAACAACTTAAAGGCCTACTGAAACCCACTACTACCGACCACGCAGTCTGATAGTTTATATATCAATGATAAAATCTTAACATTGCAACACATGCCAATACGGCCGGGTTAACTTATAAAGTGCAATTTTAAATTTCCCGGGAAACTTCCGGTTGAAAACGTCTAGGTATGATGACGTTTGCGCATGACGTCAATGGTTGAAGCGGAAGTATTCGGACACATTGTATCCCAATACAAACAGCTCTGTTTTCATCGCAAAATTCCACAGTATTCTGGACATCTGTGTTGGTGAATCTGTTGGATAGCAGACGCGCTATCCGACACTAGCCGCCGACCGCATCGATGATCGGGTGAAGTCCTTCGTCGCGCCGTCGATCGCTGGAACGCAGGTGAGCCCGGGTGTTGATGAACAGATGAGGGCTGGCGTAGGTGGAGAGCTAATGTTTTTAGCATAGCTCTGTCGAGGTCCGGTAGCTAAGTTAGCTTCAATGGCGTCCTTAGCAACAGCATTGCTAGGCTTCGCCAGGCGGTACAGCATTAACCGTGTGGTTACAGGTCCAGTGTTTGGTAGTATTGTTGATCTTCTGTCTATCCTTCCAGTCAGGGGCTTATTTCTTTTGTTTCTATCTGCATTTAAGCACGATGCTATCACGTCAGCTCCGTAGCTAAAGTGCTTCACCGATGTATTGTCGTGGAGATAAAAGTCACTGTGAATGTCCATTTCGCGTTCTTGACTCTCATTTTCAAGAGGATATAGTATCCAAAGTGGTTTAAAATACAAATCCGTGATCCACAATAGAAAAAGGAGAAAGTGTGGAATTCAATGAGCCCTTGTACCTAAGTTACGGTCAGAGCGAAAAAAGATACGTCCTGCACTGCACTCTAGTCCTTCACTCTCACGTTCCTCATCCACAAATCTTTCATCCTCGCTCTAATTAATGGGGTAATCATCGCTTTCTCGGTCCGAATCGCTCTCGCTGCTGGTGTAAACAATGGGGAAATGTGAGGAGCCCTTCAACCTGCGACGTCACGCTACTTCCGGTACAGGCAAGGCTTTTTTTATCAGCGACCAAAAGTTACGAACTTTATCGTCGATGTTCTCTACTAAATCCTTTCAGCGAAATATGGCAATATCGCGAAATGATCAAGTATGACACATAGAATGGATCTGCTATCCCCGTTTAAATAAGAACATTTCATTTCAGTAGGCCTTTAAGCTGTACATCAAGCAAGAATGGGAAAAGAATTCCACCTGAAAAGCTTCAAAAATTTGTCTCCTCAGTTCCCAAACGTTTACTGAGTGTTGTTAAAAGGAAAGGCCGTTTAACACAGTGGTAAAAATGCCCCAGTGCCAACTTTTTTGCAATGTGTTAAATTCCAAGTTAATGATTATTTGCAAAAAAAAAATTTAAGTTTCTCAGTTCGAACGTTAAGTATCTTGTCTTTGCAGTATATTCAACTGCACGTTCATCTAATTAACCTAATACACTCATTTAGTTATTTTTTCGTTTTATATACATTAGGTTTCTGTTAAAAAAAACAACACAAGCTTTCAAGAATACTTAAGAGGAAAAGCAGGGTGTCTTCCAGGGTTGTCCCATCTTTCCATCCTGGGGACGTCCCTGCTTTAGTAGACCAAACTGGGTAACAATTACATAAGTCTTTTTCTCAAGGCTTCAGAACGGCTCTATATGTGGTTTACTTTCACGCAATTGATACTTTTCAAAGGACTTTATTGTATGTGAGGAGTGAGGGTCAAGCTAACAGATGCTAACATGGAGAAACAAGTCAACCCGATTCGATGAAATAATAAAGTCGATTGGAAGAGGTTATTCCTATCAGTGGGACTGCAACAATAAAAGTTTTCATTTTAATTAAAAAAAAAAAAAAAGACTTACAGCAATGCTCGGAATGGCAGCCTCTGGTCTCTCGATCATTGTAACGCTGTCACCACCCAGCCTGCAATGAACACTCACTGAGGCAAACGCCGATAATCGTCCAACACAACGACGGAATGCCAACAAATGACAATGTTTCCAAGGCGATGTGTAATTTAATGCGATTGAACAATAACGAATAAATGAAAAATAGCGAAGTTCGCCAAAACGGGTCGAATTACACTTGGCTACTGAACGACAATGACGAGAGTCGAAGGTCTAGGAAGAAAATGATGGTTTCCAGCTCACTAGTAGTTAGACGGAACTTACTTAATACCGCTTCCGTCTGGGAATTTCAAAACAATACCGATTTAAGCGTATCTGTAGATTTTTTGATTTTTACTTAAATTTAGAACATTCATCTTTTAATAAAAAATATTACAACACACATTGATACAATTATTTTACCATTCGCATGCAACAATCGTGACTCGCTACTGTGCCCACACACCGAATTTACTACATTTTGTTTCCGTCTCGGAACTTCAGATGTAAAAATACCTGATGTGCCTTCGCAACTGTAAATCTTTCAAACTTTTTGAATTATGACGGTGGTGATTTTTTTTGCGTATTAATATCTAATTATCTAATAATAATAAAAATAATTAAACAACTTACCAATATAATTATTTTATTCCCGTGATACAATAGTGTACTATAGGAGGGTTGCGTAAGACATCATAAATCGTCGTAAATAAACAGTGGCTTATTGTGGCTTATGCCATCGCCTAAAACGCGGAAGGAAGTGCCAGGTCACGTGTTTGCGACCCACCTATACGCTGAACTTACTACATTCTGCTTCCGTCTGGGAAATTCAAAATAAAACCTCGAGTTCAGCCCCGTTACTGTGTAGCGGTGACCTAGAGGCACTTCCGGGTTCCCGGTACCGGTCCGTGGACCGATTGGTACCAGGCCACACAAGAAATGTAAAATTATTATTATTATTTTTATTTATTTTTAAATTAAATCAACATAAAAACACAATATATACATTACATATCAATATATATCAATACAGTCTGCAGGGATACAGTCCGTAAGCACACATGATTCTATTTCTTTATAACAAAAAAAAATAAAATTAAAAATACAAGTTTCTATAGCTGCGGACCGGTCCCCAACCTTTTTGTATTCAAAAAGGTTGGGGACCACTGTATTAGGCTACTGTTTATTTATTTACATGAATCAGGGCAGATTTGGGTGTGTTTTGAAAGGTTTAGAGGCAAATATAAAAGCAATCATGGAAAAAAGTATTAAAAATAGCATAGAGTGGATTTTTACACTCTTAAGAAAAATAAAACATTTTAATGAGAGAAAAGATAAGTTTGTTTGCAGTTGATTTCCTGCTACAAATATTAGTCTCATCTACAATTCATGTCTGCAGTTGTTTTGATGTTGTAAAGTTCATATTTTGACTCATTATTTGGCTCTATATGTCCCTGTTGTTCAGCATGAATCTTTGCTTGCTATATCAAGATTCAGTATATGCTACTGAACCTACTAGAGATTTATTAATCTCGTTTATTAAAACTATTAAGGATTTTGTCTTGATGCTAACGAATAGCACCAATGACGCTATAATGTGGTCATCCTTGTCAAATAAAACACTTGGCTTTCCTGCACAACAACAACTAAGTAGTTTCTGTTATGAAAATCAAGAAGAAAATAGGGTGGATTGGACCAACAATACTAGGACTTAACATAGCGTTAGTTTATTTGCACAACCAGGTCTTCATAGCTTCATTTGGGCATACCAACCACAAAACAACACAAACTAATGCGATGTTGTGTCCTTTCCTTACCCTTAGTTCTGCTCTCATACACTACTAATATAATAGACTCTACTATAGCAGTGTATAGGAGGAAAGGAAGAGTGCAGTGATGTTAATATTCTAATAATAATATTAATGCTGTTGTCCTGCTATTAAGCCACCGTCTAGTGGATCACTTGAGTAATTCAATGAATGAATGAATCAATCAATCAAAATGTACTTTTATAGCCCTTAATCACAAATGTCTCAAAGGGCTGCACAAGCCACAACGACACCCTCGGCTCAGATCCCACATCAGGGCCAGAAAAAACTCAACCCAATGGGCACAATTGTAGACAACCATACGCTGAGACGTATGAATTGGTACAAACATAAACATTCCTCCTTTGTTTATTCATAGTAGTTATACAGTGTCTCAAAACACAGCATATATTTAACCTATAATATCTTCCTTTTTCATGACAAGCTCATACAGTATGTGTTCATTGCTGGTCCAAACTCTGTTATGAGAGATGTTATCACACCTGTAGTCATTTGCACAACTTCTATTTCATTTTTCAAACTGCTCTATTTGGCCATTAACATGACTGTGGGGGGGGCGTGGCCTGCGGACCTGCAGCGAAGCGGGGTGAGCCAGGACCGGCTTCGAGATCAGCGACAGGTGCGTAGATGACCCAGCTGAAAGTGTTTGTCTGATCACCTGTCGCTCTGTTAAAGGCAGCAGTCGGGAAGGAGAGAGGGAGTTGTTGATGGTGCAACAGGAGAACGAGCACAAACGAGAGTGAGAGCGAGACGGACAGAAATGACTGAAAAAGAACACAAAGAACATTTATTGCAAAATAAATCATTGTTCACAAAGATGAACGAGGCTGTCATGTCCGTAATTGGTGGTCCAAGGAACCTGGAGTAGCGAGACCTCCACAATGCACATATTTGTCTTAAACAATTCAGTGACTAAGACGGTCAAGTGATGTTCAGGTCCATAAAAAACAAGTATTTGCTGCATATTACATTAATTTTGGAATCAACACTGACAAATACAACCTCGCAAAAACAACACAATTTCTTATGCTAGCGGTGTAGAAGAGCAAAGGTTGCACATTTATCACTGCGGTTCTTTTGTAGTCAGATCTTTGATGAGATTCCTCACCCATGAGGATGAAGAGCGAGCACACAAGATGGCCGAGCACTGTCTTCAGACTGCAAAAATACCAAAAAAAGACAGTAGGTCAGGTCAATCAATCAATCAAAGTTTATTTATATAGCCCTTAATCACAAATGTCTCAAAGGGCTGCACAAGCCACAACGAGGATGGATCTGAGCTTCTGCTCAGATCCATCATCAGGGCAAGAAAAAACTCAACCCGATGGGATACAATGAGAAACCTTGGAAGGGACCCCCACCCCCTGGACGACCGGTGCGATGGACGCCGAGTGGATCTAGATCATAGTGTGAGAGTCCAGTCCATAGTGGGACCTCATCTGTGATCACCTGATAACCTCTCCACGCAGGAGAGGGGGGCAGAGCAGAAAAGAGACGGCTGATCAACTGGTCTAAAAAGGTCAATTTAAAAGCAAATTTTTTTTAGAATTTTGCCAATTGTTCACAATTATTATGAAAGACAAGAACACGCATGTCTTTTAAAAAATATATATTTTAAAGAAGATAAATAAAAGCTTGAAAGATGCGGCTAATGGCAGTCACCATTGTAGCCTTCAAAGCCCTCTAAAAAAAAACTTCAAAATCCTCTATCAACGTTTTATATACACACTGCAAGTATATGTATAATATAGTAGCAGACACGTTCATAACAATATGTAATATGCACAATATTTACCGTATTTTGATCATTTTAATCATTTACGGGACTGATTTCTTCCGCGCCTTGATTTGTGTTTCCATAGCAGTGCACGTCTGACTTCTGGCAACATGTGTGTTCCTACTTCCGGAATAAAACACAAATGTGTTTTCTAATCATGGCAGACTTGGTAAGAGACAACGAAGATGACTATTTTTGGACAAATGAGGATTCACAACCTTATATTTTTGAAGCTGAATATACTGCTGCTTATAGAAGCAAGCACGAAGGAAGAGTGAGACGTTGGTGCAGACGGAAGCTGGGAGAGGAGGATGAAAGCGATTGACGCTATAAATATGGAACTTGAAGCCAAACTATTTCGACATAAATGGATTGCTTACCCAAAATCAACAGGAAGTGTCCCCGGCCAGCTGGACCAGACGAACAACTCTCCATTGAGTGAGTCACTTTAATATCGATAATGATACATGCAGCATGCCATGCGTGTTATTACAACTACAGTACATACGCTGTCTGGCTAGTTCAGCTGTGTACAAAGAAAACATGATATGTGGGCTAATACTTTACAGATACAGCAATATGATTGTTCATGTTTTTCAGTCAGTACAGATGAATGTCGTATCACAGTGTTGTGCATGACAAACTCAAACGCGTTTTCGTGTTTACGTAGAAGCCTGCTTATCTGCCATAGTTATGCTTTATGGCTCATTCCATAGCATGGTGATAGACTATAAAAACAGTTCCTCAGTGTTTGCTCTTACAATAACAACGTCGTTACAGCTTGGTTATTATACAGGTTACGTAACGTAAATGAAGTATTGTTGATGGATTTGGAATGCATTTAAAGGTGATTTAGAGGTAGAATTGATTGCTCTCATTATCTGCATTGCTAGCCACCTATGACGAGACAATTTTTAAATGTTATAAAGCGGAAAAAAATTATTGTGAGCGATAGGCAAAATTCCAAAAAAGTGCAGTTCCCCTTTAAGTATTTCCAGCGCGTTGATACCCCACGTACGGATGGGGCACTGTTGCCGGGTGTCCTTGTTTCCGTGTCTGATGCCCCTGTTGTCTTCCTGCAGTACTTCCCGTGTTCTCCTGTGATCCCCTGTTGTTCCCCTCTGGATTCTGGACTGCCTCCCTTCATCCTCGACCTCCTTTTTGCACACGGACCCCTTGACGCCTCTCTCAGACCCACGGACCTCCCGCTTGGATCATGGACCTTCTTTTGCTTGCCCCTTTGGACTTGTCTGCTTCTTCATCCAACAATTAGGTAATACTCAACAGCTAATCATTCATACATATAGTCTCCCAACATACACCCCTTTTGGATTAGTCACACTCCATTTCCTTAGTTTAAGTATTATTGATTTATCATAATATATATATTTATATATATATATATATATATATATATATATATATATATATATATATATATATATATATATATATATATATATATGTATATATATATAAATATATATATATATATATATATATATATATATATATATATATATATATATATATATATATATATATATATATATATATAAAATTATAGTGCTTTACTGCCCCCTTGTGTCTGTGCCGTCAACTCTCCCTGCAATACATAACAATACATGTATGTATCATGGCAATTCATGCGATGACGTCATATCGACCACACCCCCACCACCGCAGGTATTTTGGCAATTTAGGGGAAACCCTGACATTATCCATCCATCCATCCATCCATTTTCTACCGCTTATTCCCTTCGGGGTCGCGGGGGGCGCTGGAGCCTATCTCAGCTACAATCGGGCGGAAGGCGGGGTACACCCTGGACAAGTCGCCACCTCATCGCAGGGCCAACACAGATAGACAGACTACATTCACACTCACATTCACACACTAGGGACCATTTAGTGTTTCCAATCAACCTATCCCCAGGTGCATGTCTTTTGGAGGTGGGAGGAAGCCGGAGTACCCGGAGGGAACCCACGCAGTCACAGGGAGAACATGCAAACACCACACAGAAAGATCCCGGGCCCGGGATTGAACCCAGGACTACTCAGGACCTTCGTATTGTGAGACAGACGCACTAACCCCTCTGCCACCGTGCTGCCCACCCCCTGACATTAACAAAACAAAACAAAATGTCTTACATTACGATCATGCTTTGTCAGATATGTTTTGTAATTATTCTGCGATATTTGCACCTAAAGAAATGCTAGTACATCAGTTTAGGAATATGAGAATGGTGGGTGGGGGGCTTCTGGCTGGCTGAAATATTGTGTAAATTATTTTATAACATGTTCTTGTCGTGTTCTCAATTACAGAAGGATTAGCGGGCTTAATATTACATTTGATTAATTAATAGAGAAGGTTAAAACATTGTCATGCAGCAATATGAAGCCTCCCTCGTGAAAATTATCTGTCTAGGGTACACTAGTGAATGATGAAAAATTATACCTATCTGCGATTAATCTCAATTAATTTTGAGTTAACTATGAACAAAATGCAATTCATCGTGATTAAGTTGTTTTGATCTAGTATGGTGCACCCAAGGTGCAGAAAAAAAGGCCAACGTGCAATTTACAGTCTTTATTCCCGGGAGGAATGAACAAAAGGCGATGGTGGCGAGGGAGGAAGCACACCGTGGAGAAACAGCATACAACAAAACAACTGAACTGGTGGTCACACAGCTGGGCTAACCACACAGGAGGGAGACGTGGGTGCCAGCACTGGAAGGAACCTCATAGGGTGAGACACGGGAGAAAGCCAGTGGCGAAGACGTACGTGTATCCATGACCAGGAGCTCCAAGCATGTAGAACCAACGCCTCCCAGCTGCCACTAATCAGCTTCAATAGCCCTGCTGTAATTAGTGGCCGGTGTGCCCAAAATCATTGCCACCTGTGGGCAGAGAGAGAGGGAGAGACCAGGAGAGCGAGCACACCAGTAAGTAGGTAAACATCACATAAATATTTTAATCGTTTGACAGCCCTAATATATATATATATATATATATATATATATATATATATATATATATATATATATATATATATATATATATATATATATATATATATATATATATATATATCAGTGTTTCCCACACATTCATTTATTTGTTGCGGCCCGCCACGAAAGAATTACGTCCGCCACAAATTAAAAAAAACAACAAAAAAAACAATTCTTTTTTTTTTTTTTGTCCTGTCCAGCTTCTCAGGCAAATCATATAGTTGATGTAAATGCCCATATAGGCTGTTCAGATTTACTTTACAAAAGAGAAGTGTAGGATTCTTCTCTTGTTGCCTTATTTGTATTTGACCACTACTGTTTTCTGTTTATTTGTTACTGACGGTGGCAGGACACCTCTGCCTCTGTTTCACTTTATGTTGCTGGTAAATAATATGGTTGTAGTAGTAGGCTAAAGTTAAATTATTTAGTATGCACTAATTAAAGGGGCAGAGCTTTAAGAGATATTTTAGCTTTTATATTTTATAAGATATATTTTTTGTAAGAACCACAATTAATAAATATATTTCAGTGAATAACTTATTGTTCAAATCTGTATATAAATATGTACATAAAGTGTTGTAATTATATTGTAAAATGGATGGATGGATGGATGGGCGTTTAAAAGAAAACTGTTATTATTAATTAGTAAGTATACATTTTTTGAGCCTTTTTAGAGAAAATCATATCATTGTAGTAGATTATGCAAATTACCCGATGATGTCATGGTGACTACGCCCATAGCCACGCCCAAAGCCACGCCCCCACCGCCACAGGTATCTTGGCAGTTTATGGGAAACACTGTATATATATATATATATATATATATATATATATATATATATATATATATATATATATATATATATATATATATATATATATATATATATATATATATATATATATATATAACACCCAAAACTAGAGATATTATGGCTTTATGATGATGCCATTATGGCTTTTTTGCCGATATCCGATATTCCGATATTGTCCAACTCTTAATTACCGATTCCGATATCAACCGATACCGATATATACAGTTGTGGAATTAACACACTGTTATGCCTAATTTTGTTGTGATGCCCCGCTGGATGCATTAAACAATGTAACAAGGTTTTCCAAAATACAAACGTAAATCAACTCAAGTTATGGAAAAAAATGCCAACATAGCACTGCCATATTTATTATTGAAGTCACAAAGTGCATTATTTTTTTAACATGCCTCAAAACATCAGCTTGGAATTTGGGACATGAGGAGGTTGAGGTGGGCGGGGTTGGGGGGTGGGGGGGCGGGGTTGAGGTGGGATTATAGCGTCCCGGAAGAGTTAGTGCTGCAAGGGGTTCCTGGTATTTGTTCTGTTGTGTTTATGTTGTGTTACGGTGTGGATGTTCTCCCGAAATGTGTTTGTCATTCTTGTTTGGTGTGGGTTCACAGTGTGGCGCATATTTGTAACAGTGTTAAAGTTGTTTATACGGCTACCCTCAGTGTGACCAAGTATGCTTGCATTCACTTGTGTGTGTGAAAAGCCGTAGATATTATGTGATTGGCATAAAGGCAGTGCCTTTAAGGTTTATTGGCGCTCTGTACTTTTCCCTACGTTAGTGTACCACTACGTACAGCGGCGTTTTAAAAAGTCATAAGTTTTACTTTTTGAAACCGATACTGATAATTTCCGATTTTACATTTTAAAGCATTTATCAGCCGATAATATCGGCAGTCCGATATTATCGGACTGCCGATACATCTCTACCCAAAACCAGTGAAGTTGGCACGTTGTATAAAAACAGAATACAGTGATTTGCAAATCCTTTTCAACTTTTATTCAATTGAATAGACTGCAAATACAAGATATTTAATGTTCGAACTGAGAAACTCATACACCCCTATAACATCACAGATGCTGACTTTTGAACTGTGTGCCTATTACAATCCGGATGGTTCTTCTCCTCTTTGTTCCGGAGGATGGACACTTTGGAAATGTGGACTCGTCAGACCACAGAACACTTTTCCACTTTGCATCAGTCCATCTTAGATGAGCTTGGGCCCAGCGAAGTCGGCGGAGTTTCTGGGTGTTGTTGATAAATGGCTTTCACTTTCAATCAATCAATCAATCAATCAAAGTTTACTTACATAGCCCTAAATCACGAGTGTTTCAAAGGGCTGCACAAGCCACAACGACATCCTCGGCTCAGATCCCACATCAGGGCAAGGAAAAACTCAACCCGATGGGATGGCAATGAGAAACCTTGGAGGGGATCTATTAGATCCACTATGGACTGGACTCTCACACTATTATGTTAGATCCGATCTAACATAGTAGTGTGAAAGTCCAGTCCATAGTGGATCTAACATAATAGTGTGAGAGTCCAGTCCATAGTGGGGCCAGCAGGAAATCATCTTGAATGGAGACAAGTCAGCAGCACAGAGACGTCCCCAACTGATGCACAGATGAGTGGTCCACCCTGGGTCCCGACTTTGGACAGCAAGTGCCTCATCTGTGGTCACCGAATCTGTGCTCCCCCTCTCCACAAAGGAGAGGGGGGCAGAGCAGAAAAGAGATGGCAGATAAACTTGTCTAAAAGGGGTGTCTATTTAAAGTAGGGGTCTCAAACTCAATTTACCTGGGGGCCACTGGATGCAGAAACTGGGTGAGGCTGGGCCGCAAGAAAAGATTTCTTAAAAAAAATCTAACATGCACTTTTTAATGAATTCACCTTCTTTAAATGGCTTTCCCGCCCTAGCAACCATCTCACTCACCATGTAGCTAGCTTTGACTGCTGCATCGCTCTTTTCGTTTGCTTTCTTGACGAAATCTTGTTGCCTCAGTAGACTGGTTTTAAAATTTGCAAACCGGTTCACTCTCTCATCTCCCTGGTACTTTGCATACTCCTCAGCATGTCTAGTTGTATAATGACGTTTCAAATTGTGTTCATTGTGCACCGCAACTTTCTCTGTATCAACTATAGAAAAGAGCTATAAGGATTATTCATAAAGTAGATTACTTAGAACACACTAACATATTATTTATTAATTCGGGTTTATTGAAATTACAGGAGATAGTAAAGTTACAGACATTATGTGTCATGTTTAAGGCTAAAAGTAAAACATTACCAGCAAATTTACCAAAAATGTTTGTCATCACTTCTGAGAATGAATATCATAGAAGAAAAGGTCATTTCCAACATCGCCGTGGAGTTTACAGTTACGGTAGCACAATTAGCCCCGAACGGGCTAACATCACCACTAACGTGTTACACGTCTGATTCGCCCAGCGACTCTCTGTCGGAGTATCAGCGCTGGGGTCCAGTGCACCACACTTTTGTATTGTCGCTCGCTCCTTCGGCGGAGTGCTTTGGACGCTCGTCTTCCCTGCCCGGACTGTTTACAACGGGGGAGGGAGCGAGCAGGCGGGCGAGCGAGGGAGGCAGGGAGGGAGGGAGGAAGAGCGTGGGCGGGTGTCGTGGAAAAGCGGCAAAATGTTTCTCTGCTTGCATCAAGCTAAGTGACGTCAATGCATACTTGCCAACCTTGAGACCTCCGAATTCGGGAGGTGGGCGGAGTTAGGTGTAGCAGGGGTGTTTTTGTAGCCCGGAAGAGTTAGGGATGCAAAGGATTCTGGGTATTTGTTCTGTTGTGTTTATGTTGTGTTTAGGTGCGGATGTTCTCCGGAAATGTGTTTGTCATTCTTGTTTGGTGTGGGTTCACAGTGTGGCGCATATTTGTAACAGTGTTAAAAATAAATAAAATAAAATATGACCACCCTCAGTGTGACATGTATGGCTGTTCCTCAAGTACTTCTTGCAACAACTTGCGTGTGTTTGCAGAAGCCTCATACAACATGTGTCTGGGCTGGCACGCTGTTAGTATGGAGAAAAAGATGATGCGGTGACAGTCTCTAGAGGACACTAAAGGCAGTGCCATCACGTCATGCCCTCGATATTGTGAGAGCCTTATACCACACCTTGATTGGTAGATTCCTTTAGCTCTGCACACAACGCTGTCAAGTGCCATTCATTTAAAACTTGCGGGCCGTACTAACATTAAACTTTCATATTAAGGCGGTGGCCGCAAATTAACGTCTCGCGGGCCGCAATTGGCCCGCGGGCTGCGTGTTTGAGACCTCTGATTTAAAGTATACAAATGAGTTTTAAGATGGGACTTAAATGCTTCTACTGTGGTAGCATCTCTAACTGTTACCGGGAGGGCATTCTAGAGTACTGGAGCCCGAATAGAAAACGCTTTTTGGGCTCTGGGAATCACTAATAAGCCGGAATTGTTTGCATAGTAGAGTTTTAACTTGCATTTACAGATGTAGCTACGAACTGTAGTTACTGACAGTGGTTTTCTGAAGTGTTCCTGAGCCCATGTGGTGATATCCTTTACACACTAATATCGCTTTTTGACGCAGGGATTGAAAGTCACGGGCTTGCCGCTTACGTGCAGTGATTTCTCCAGATTCTCTGAACCTTTTGATGATATTACGGACCGTAGATGGTGAAATCCCTAAATTCCTTGCAACAGCTCGTTGAGGAATGTTGTTCTTAAACTGTTGGACAATTTGCTCACGCATTTGTTCACAAAGTGGTGATCCTCGTCCCCATCCTTGTTTGTGAATGACTGGGCATTTCATGGCAGCTGCTTTTATACCCAAACATGGCACCCACCTGTTCCCAATTAGCCTGTTCACCTGTGAGATGTTCCAAATAAGTGTTTGATGAGCATTCCTCAACTTTTTCAGTCTTTTTTGCCACTTGTGCCAGCTTTTTTGTATTCTGTTTTTATTTATGATTTACACAACGTGCCAACTTCACTGGTTTTGGGTTTTGGAAAATGATAGCTAACTTTGGAATGGAAATGTGTTTTATAAATAAATGCAGGTGTCATTAATTTACATAATGTAAGTGTTACACATTGCATGCCACTGACTTCCTGGTATCCTTTTTTTGCAGTCGTTAATTTGGTTTTCTGTTTTCTTAGTTAATGGACATGGGCGGAGTAACACCCCACACCTGCTTTCCATCACTAATCGGCCCTTTTTTTTAAGGTGGAGGGCAGCATCAGACAGATGTTGGATCGTTTACTACTTTGTGGTTCTGTTCTGGCATGTTCCATGGCTTCTTCTTCCAGAGCCTTTTCTGCTAAGTATCCCCTTTAGAGATTGTAAGATTAAATAACATTTGAGCCTCGTGGCTTTGCCCAGGTTCACTTTTTTGCTGCTCGTTACGGTTTCCTTAGGAGTCGATCTATTTTTTCCACCCCCATTTTTTGTCTCTGCCTGGCTGAGACGTCTGTGAAGAACTGCCTGAGTACTTTGCGTTGCAACTGACAAAAAACTTGTTTGACTGCTTTCAAGCCTCTTCCCCGCATCTTAGTTTTAATGGGTGTGACAGAACGATCCAACCACAAGACTCATGGATCAAGCGGGACAAGAGGCGTTCAGCCAGGCCATCTCAGCCATTGACCGACAGCTGGTCAACCACTAGGTGGTCCTCACGGAGCTCACGTAGATGGTTCGGCGCATGGACCAAGTCCACGCTCAGCTCCCTCATCCTAGCGCAATCAGGACTCACCTTCTGCTGCCGCTGCGACAGCGTCATCTTTCCCAGCTTCCTCATCCCGACAAGTTCCCCAGGGATTTTGGCGTGTGCGAGCAATTTCTCTTCCAGTGCTCCCTAATCTTTGACCAACAGCCACAAACATATCCCTCGGATTGGACCAAGTTATCCTTCATCTTTAGCCTCCTCACGCCGCAAGGTGGGTGCTTGCCATTTGTGAGAATCAACCAGAAATTTGCTGCTCCATTTTCCTGTTCCTCGCCGAGTTCAGACAAGTGTTTGACCACCTGATACAGAAGCCCAAGGCTGGAACCCGCCTATTTACCATTAACCATTAACCTTGCTGACTGGCCACATCTGTGGCCAATCAGCAAGGACGAAAGGGCCCTTTGCAGCCATCCAGCCATCCATCCATCTTCTTCCGCTTATCCGAGGTCGGGTCGCAGGGGTAGCAGCCTAAGCAGGGAAGCCCAGACTTCCCTCTCCCCAGCTACTTCGTCCAGCTCTTCCCGGAGGATCCTGAGGCGTTCCCAGGCGAACCGGGAGACATAGTCTTCCCAACGTGTCCTGGGTCTTCTCTGTGGCCTCCTACCGGTCGGACGTGCCCTAAACACCTCCCTAGGGAGGCGTTCGGGTGGCATCCTGACCAGATGCCCGAACCACCTCATCTGGCTCCTCTCGATGTGGATGAGTAGCGGCTTTACTTTGAGCTCCTCCCGGATGGCAGAGCTTCTCACCCTATCTCTAAGGGAGAGCCCCGCCACCCGGCGGAGGAAACTCATTTCGGCCACTTGTACCCGTGATCTTGTCCTTTCGGTCATAACCCAAAACTCATGACCATAGGTGAGGATGGGAATGTAGACCGACCGGTAAATTGAGAGCTTTGCCTTCCGGCCCTTTGCAGCACCAGTTTAGGCCTACTGAAATTATTTTTATTTATTAAACGGGGATAGCAGATCCATTCTATGTGTCATACTTGATCATTTCGCGATATTGCCATATTTTTGCTGAAAGGATTTAGTATAGAACAACGACGATAAAGTTCGCAACTTTTGGTCTCTGATAAAAAAAAGCCTTGCCCCTACCGGAAGTAGCGTGACGACACCGGAGGAAGGGCTGCTCACATCTGCACATTGTTTACACCAGCAGCGAGAGAGATTTGGACCGAGAAAGTGACGATTACCCTAGTAATTTGAGCGAGGATGAAAGATTCCTGGATGAGGAACGTGAAAGTGAAGGACTAGCGTGCAGTGCAGAACGTATCTTTTTTCGCTCTGACCGTAACTTAGGTACAAGGGCTCATTTGACTCCACACTCTCTCCTTTTTCTATTGTGGATCACGGATTTGTATTTTAAACCACTATATCCTTTTGTAAAATCTTGCAATGTTCCACCCTTCTTAATGACCTCCCGAGGAACTCTGAGGAAACTTTTGTCCTTTCTGTGATTTGAACGTCGTACAGCCGAAAACAACGCAAGCATAGGGCATGTTTTCTTCGAGAAAGGCTAAATGCCGCCGAGTACTTATTGAGAACAGATGCTGGCTTGACCACCACTCATATTTAATGAGCAGGATGTGACGCCATTTAAAACCAAGCAATACAAGGAAGAGCTGGCAGTTCGCGAGACCCTTCCTTCGCCGGAGGAGTTTGCCCTGACTGAAACTTCATCCCGGCCCCGGCAACCATTTTTGTAGTTTTAAGAGAAGCTTCCTGCAAGGTACTGAAAAATATCCGACATTACAAATACATTTAAATTTGGTGAAACATAAATGGCTACAGCAGGTTACATTAAATCAAATGTTTTTGCTAGAAAAGATAAAATCAATCATTTTGGATTGAGCATGTACATGAAAGTACAAAACCCAACACCAGTGAAGTTGGCACGTTGTGTAATTCGTAAATAAAAACAGAATATAATGATTTGCAAATCCTTTTCAACTTATATTCAATTGAATAGACTGCAAAGACAAGAAATGTAATGTTTGAACTGAGAAACTACATTTTTTATTGCAAATAATTATTAACTTATCCATGCCTTGGGCACTAATACACCCTCATAGCATCACATATGCAGGGGCGGATTAAGAAATTTTGGCCCCCTGGGCCTGACATGGTCTTGGCCCCTCAACCCCCCGCGCGTGTGGGCGCACACACACGCACGCACTATGCAAGAAATACTGTATACTGTGAACAGACATGCACACTGTACTGTACAGAAGAGTGCACATACTGCACACACACTATTAGGTATACCACACAGACACTGACAAGCACAGGTTTCACACAGACACAGGGGGAGGGGATAAATGGCCTAAAAATAAACATTTTTGAAAATGATTACGCCCACTTCAGTGATGGTGCATTGGGTCATTTGAGAGATATTATGTATTGGAAGTTGGTAGCTATCATGAAATAAACCCCCCAACCCACCCAAAAAACTAAATCGGACATGATTTTTGCCCCCTTTTCCTCCCTTCTATCATTAAAAATAAAATAATATCTTAGGAAAACACATTGGCATAACGGCAGCTGTGCAGCAAATTGAGGCTCAAAGTCTGTATCTATTTGTGGTTAAGCTTGAGGAGAAGGAGAAAGGTAAAATGATAACATGCATCGGAGAGCACCACAAAGAAAGGTGTAGGCCAGTTCATGGTACAAGGGCTGCATGCAGGTCAAGATAGCCCATTTCCAAGAATGCTATAGTGGCTGGACAGGCACTGGACATGTCCTGAACTCAGTGTCAGACGTGGCTGCCGAATACTTGGATGAAGTGAAGCAGCTGACAGATCTCATGCTGCCCCATCTGAAGACTGTCCTGGCCAGGCAGAGGATGGATGAGGAGACCTTCCCAATGGACCCTGTCAGTGAACAGGCTAGTAACATTGATGGCACCCCTGTGCACAACATTGGGATGGAGAGACAATGTGGCAAGGTGGACTACAAACTGAAGAAGTTGGGCACACTGAACGCAGTCAATAGGTCAATAATTTTACAGAAGAGCCAGGAGCTTCAGAGGTTTCAAGGCAGCAGCACAAGCAAAAAGGGAGGTTGAACTCAACTGGAGTAAATTCATGAAGGCAAAATTCGAGAGTAGGGCAGATGAGAAACAAGAGATGGCTCAAAGAAAGGAGAGTAAGAGACTAGACATGCTGGACACACTGAAATCTTTTGATGGCCCCTTCACGATAGTGGGGAAGTTGAAAAGTTCCTTGTGGATGAAAGTCTGCACAAGAATGCAAAGCTGCAGAGAATGAAGCTTGAGGTTCAGTTTGCCAGAGAAAGCACCAAGCTTCTGCCTAAAGTCAATCCTATCTTCACAATCCAGGTGACACTTCCCAGAAATGGCAAAAGTGCAATTCTCCAAGTCATAATGGATACTTAGAATTTTATGGTGGTGGTAAGTATTCATGAAAACAGGTAGCTTAACATTAGTGAATGGGTGAATTCTGGAAATAACCTAAAAATCTTACACAGTGCACCTTTAAGCAAGGGGTTTCTTTCGTGCTTTCAATTTTGCAAAATCATCCACCACATCATTGAAGTCCAACTCTCTTGTCAGCTCACTCTCAATTGCCATTAGAGATAACGCATTTAATCTTTTCTGAGTCATTCTTGTGCGCAGCTCATTTTTTACTCTTGACAAAAGAGAGAATGAGCGTTCTCCCTCACAGTTACTGACCGGTAGAGTGAGAAAAATCTGTAGCGCAATGTATGTATTAGGAAACGTAGGCTGTAGTCCAAAATGTATTATTGTTTTGAGCAGTCCTGAAGGGGTCCTCTCCTCATCAGTGTTGTTGAGCTGTATAAAAGATTTGAACTGTATAAGCTCCTGTCCAAGACTTTCATTGAGGTCAGATGGGTATGATTCAGTGAGAATCTTGGCCTTGTGAAGGACTGAAGCATTGGACTCTGTATCCAAAGAGAAAAGGACACTGAACAAATTGTTCAGATGTTTGTAGGCCTCCAGACGGTGATTAAGGCTTGAACTCAGTTGATCAATAGAGGCAATAAATGTCTCTATTTGAAACAGTTGCCTTCCCTCAAGCACAACATCTGGGGATGCTGATTCATCAGCAAACTTTTTACGTTTCCTCGTCCGTTCAGCCCTGTAAGATGGGGTGCCACCCAACATGTTTAAGGCTTTCTGCTCAAAATGATCAAATAGATCTCTTTGGGAGAGAACAAAGGTGCGCAGAGATTCCAGCAATCTAACTGCTGTACCAAGGTCCATGTCTGCTTTTTGAAGTTGCAGACTTGTGGCCTGAAATCTGGACAGAACAGTGTCCCAAAAGCCTGCCATGAAGGCCATCTCAAGTGAATCCAGCTTCCGCACTAGACTGTCAGCTTCAGTTCGTGTGTCTCGTTTCTCTGTGTCATCAGTGGAAATAACCTGTAGTGCTGCTTTTATTTTACTGTAGTTCTGCCACAGTGCTTTGGTAGATTCTGCACGGCAACTCCAACGCGTGTTGGATAAAGCTTTAAGTGTGAGATCTATGTTGGAATTGCCAAATACCCTGTCCCATCGGTGTGTGGATGCAGTTGTGAAGTTGTAAATAGACTGAATCAAGTCAAAATACTTAGAGACTTCATTTCCACATCTGTCAATGCTGTTGACTCCCACCAAATTCAAAGAGTGAGCTGCACATGGAATATAGTGTATTAATGGGTTGCTTTTCTTTAAGTGAGCCTGCAACCCATTATACCTCCCTGACATGTTGCTGGCATTATCATAAGCCTGCCCCCTGCAATTTGACAGCTCTAACCCTAGATTTTCCAACACAGACATGACACAGTTAGCCAAACTTTCACCTGTATGGCTAGTAATGGGCTCAAAACCCACAAAGCGTTCAACAACACTGCCCTCTTTGCTAACAAAACGGAATATGAATGTCAATTGGTCCACATGAGATAAATCTGGGGTTGAATCCACAATGATAGAGTAGTATTTGCTTGCTTGCAGTTCATCTGCTATAGCCTGTTTGGTTTTTGCACCCATCAATTCAATGAATTCCTCACAAATGGTGGAGGACAGATATGAGGTATTACCTCGACCCATCTGCCCAAACTTTCTGATGTGATCCTTTAGAAAGGGATCAAATTCAGCCAGGACCTCCAGAATACCAAGGTAGTTCCCATTGAGAGGAGACCCTAACGATTCATTTTTACCCCTAAATGCAAGGCCCCTTTCTGCAAGGAATTTAATGACTGCAACAACTCTTTGTAACACCTGCCTCCAATAGCTGCTCTCTGCCTGAAACTGTTTGAACAGGTCTGCATCAACTGTGGCACCTTTGGCGCGGTTCAAGACTGCTTGCATGCAGGTTATGTGCTCAGCACTTCGCTCATGTTCACCAAATCTTTCTGAGTGTTTCCAATCACAATAGCCTGTCACAAAAGAATGCGTTTTTGGGGAAAACAGTTTGCATGCAAAGCAGTAAACATTACCAGTAGAGGGAGAGTACATCAGCCACTCTCTTTGTACTCGTTGTCCATTGGGCAAGTGTGAAGTAAAATGTTCATTGTTTAGGCATCGGGTTTTGCCTCCTAGCCCACTGTTCCTCACAGAAGCTGGATAATGGCTGTGACGGTTGTGAAATGATTTTGCACCTCTTTGAATAAGAACTTCCTTCATTGACTCAGTGAGGGTCTCAGCCCATTTAGCGGGATCACTAGGTAGAGTTGTCACTGTAGATGGTGTTGAAGAAAGATTCAGCTCATTTTCTATGCTGTCCAGAGGTGCAGTGACCTCACATTCATCCGAGCAACTGGCTACTGCTGAATTGGTTGAATCATAAGCATCAGAAGCATTTGGTTCAGTGTCTACACTTGTAGTGGTCTCAGGATCTTGGGAGCTACATGCTAGCTCAGGTGCATTGCTAACCTTAGCTGAATTTGCAGTAGCATTTATAGAATTGCTTTCAGCAGATGTCTTTGTACTGAAGAAGCTGGAGATATTTGGAACACTCTCAAGTAAAACTGATTCCTTTTTTTTCTTTTCTTGCTGAATTTTTTTTCTAGCTCCTCCACTTAAACGTTTATGATCCATATTTCCCTTCTTTCTTTGCACATTGGCTCTTTGCCTATCACAACAGATAAACCAACTATGTGTGTGTGTGTGTGTGTGTGTGTGTGTGTGTGTGTGTGTGTGTGTGTGTGTGTGTGTGTGTGTGTGTGTGAGTTTGTTTGTGTGTTTATGATCGGTGCTGCTTCCTTCAAGTGTGTGAGGTGATTTAGAAAACTAGCAACCCAGCATCAACACTCCAAAGCAGAGAATAACAGCTTACTAGCATAGACAATTGAGAGCAGAGAATCAACTGATTCGTCTGATAGACAGCAGGAGAGCAGAGTGGTCAGTGATGATCGAATCAAGAAAATGTCTAAATGGCAAGGGAACAGACTGATTTGTACTGAGGAGAAAGAGAGAGAGAGCCAATTACAGTGAAATATATTCCAAAAGAGCCAAGTGACTAGCTGAAGGCAGGGACAAATGCCTTGGAGTGACCAACAAGAGTGCAAAGTACCAAATGGCAAAATGTGGAAAGACCAACAGGCAGATCTGCTTTTACCTCTTATCTTCACAACCAAAAAGTTGCTAAATGATGTTTTCAGTCGCTAGCCAGGTATGGCCAAAAGACGCGAAATCTAGCGGCAAAGTCGGTCAATCACACTGACAGTGAAACAAATATTTTGAAAAGATAATAATTGTACACCTTTGTGCACTTTAGTCTTCTATCTAAATATTTTCACAAAGGACACCAAGGCAGCTTGCTAGCTATGATGGGAGCAACAATGTCTGATAGACAGCAGGAGAGCAGAGTGGTCAGTGATGATCCAATCAAGAAAATGTCTAAATGGCAAGGGAACAGACTGATTTGTACTGAGGAGAAAGAGAGAGCCAAGTACAGTTAAATATATTCCAGAGCCAAGTGACTAACTGAAGGCAAAGACAACAGCCAGATACCTTAGCAGAGACCAACAAGAATTCAAAGTACCTAATAGCAAGATGGCGAGACCAACACAATAAATTGTATTAGGATTTAATTTATTAACGTTAATCTTAACAGCCAAAAAGTTGCTGAATAATGTTTGTAGTCGCTAGCCAGGTATGCCCAAAACAAGAGTCGCTAAACCTAGCAGCAAAGTTGCTTAATTGCAACACACTCTAGGATTCAGGGGAATTAAGGATAATAAAGATATTAATTGTACAACTTTTTGTACTTTTTTTCTAGTTTTTTGAGTCGCCAGCCATGTATGGCCAAAAGTCGCTAATTGAATGCCAACGTTGCTTAATCGCCAACACACTGGGACTCACTGAAGGACTGACTGAATAAAAAAGATAATTAAGATAATTGTGTACTTTTCTCTTCTGATATTTTCTCTAAGGACCCCAAGCTATCTGCAAGCAGCAATAATGTCTGACAGACAGGAGAGCAGAGTGGTCAGTGATGAATGGCAAGGGAACAGGCTGATTTGTACTGAGGAGAAAGAGAGAGAGAGAGAGAGAGCCAATTACAGTGAAATATATTCCAAAAGAGCCAAGTGACTAGCTGAAGGCAGGGACAAATGCCTTGGAGTGACCAAGAAGAGTGCAAAGTACCAAATGGCAAAATGTGGGAAGACCAACAGGAAGATCTGCTTTTACCACTTATCTTCACAACCAAAAAGTCGCTAAATGATGTTTTTAGTCGCTAGCCAGGTATGGCCAAAAGACGCGAAATCTAGCGGCAAAGTCGGTCAATCACACAGTGAAACAAATAATTTTAAAAAGATAGTAATCGTACAATGTCTTGTACTTTTGTCTTCTTTCTTAATATTTCTCAAAGGACACCAAAATGTCGCTATCTGCAGGCAGCTTGCTAGCTATGATGGCAGCAACAATGTACCTTAGAGTGACTGACCAACAAGAGCTCAAAGTACCTAATGGCAAAATGTGGAGAGACAGACACAATAAATTGCATTAAGATGAAGAGAACTGTTGCTATTATTAATCTTAACATCAACCAGAAAGTCGCTAAATGTCACCAGCCAGGTATGGCCAAAAGTCGCTTAATTGGCCACACACAGTAACAGAGAAACTAACAAAAAAAAGATCATAAAGATAATAGTTGTACAACTGTGTGTACTTTTGTCTTCTTTCTAAATATTTTCCCAAAGGACACCAAAATGTTGCTATCTGCAGGCCAGGCGGGAGCGTGCCTATGTTCCCCGGGTCCTATGTTCCCCGGGTCCTATGTTCCCCGGTTGTTCCTGGGTCTTTGTATGCGACCGGGGAACTTAGGACCCTTTTTCTAAAAAAGGGTCCTATGTTCCCTGCATTGTATCTGGCGAAATTGCGAAATTGTGCCCTGACCAAAACCATCCCTAAACCTAACCTGTCACAGGGCGTTGTGGAGCACTTTTTTTTGGCGAAATTGTGCCCTGACCAAAACTATCCCTAAACCTAACCTGTCACAGGGCGTTGTGGAGCACTTTTTTGGCGAAATTGTGCCCTGACCAAAACCATCCCTAAACCTAACCTGTCACAGGGCGTGCGGCAGCAGATAGAGCAACTCAAACGCGAACTTCCTTCCTTCGACAACTTAAACGCGTCTCTGTCATGCGTGTCTGCGTGCGTCTTACTTAGTCGCGCATTGGAAGCAGCGGGGAACATAGAACCCTTTTCTGGAAAAAGTGTTGTACGTTCCCCGCAGCGGGGAACATAGAACCCTTTTTTTTTAAAAAGGGTCCTTAGTTCCCCGGTAGAGGGGAACATAGGACCCGGGTAACATAGGGACGGGGAACATAGGGATGACCCGCTGCAGGCAGCTTGCTAGCTATGATGGCAGCAACGATGTCTGCCAGACAGGAGAGAGTGGTCAGTGACGATCGAATCGAGAAAATGACAAAATGGGTCAAAGACCAAAAAGTTATTAACTGACAGCAGTGACAAATGTCAGACTGTAAACTTTCTCGAAAGAAAAGGACAAAATGGGAAGATGCTGATAATAACAGCAAAATGGAAAATATAAGAATTTCCAAGTAATGCTCAACTCAAGTGTGTGTGTGTGTGTGTGTGCGCGCGTTAAACTTCTTGTTGAATGATTTCAAATTATCTCTGAGTCTGAACTGAGGGAAAGGAAACCAAATTTTGAGCAGTCTCTCACGAGTTCAAAATACCAAATGAGGAGATTCTAAAAGAACAGACCGGTTTATGAAAGACTTGATGGGGGAGGGGCACAGCTAAGAATACTTGAGTGAGATTCTGTGATCCAAATTCGAGATAGAGCTTTTTGATAATGATAATTTGTCAGAGTAAGGTTGTGTAATCAAAATTTGAGAATGAGCTTTGTCAATCAATCAAGAATATTTGCATTAAGTTCTGTGATCAAAATTCAGAAACAACCTTTAATAATTGATAAAGAATATGTGAGTGAGGTTGTGTGATCCATCCAATTTGAGAATTAGCTTTGATAATAATGATTGAGAGCCTCTGGCCCTCTGTGGATCATGGCCGCGGGGCCAATTTTGCCTGGCCCCTTGGGGCCTCTGTGGGTCGTGGCCGCGGGGCCAAGTTGGCCTGGCCCCTTGGGGCCTCTGACCCTCTATGGATCGGGGCCAAGTTGGCCTGACCCCTCGGGGCCTCTGGCCCTCTATGGATCATGGCCGCGGGGCCAAGTTGGCCTGACCCCTTAGGACCTCAGGCCCTCTGTGGGTCGCGGCCGCGGGGCCAAGTTGACCTGGCCCCTTGGGGCCTCTTACCCTCTATGGATCGTGGCCGCGGGGCCAAGTTGACCTGGCCCCTTGGGGCCTCTGGCCTTCTGTGGCTCGCGGCCGCGGGGCCAAGTTGGCCTGGCCCTTTGGGGCCTCTGGCCTTCTGTGGGTCGTGGCCGCGGGGCCAAGTTGGCCTGGCCCCTTGGGGCCTCTGACCGTCTATGGATCGTGGCCGCGGGGCCAAGTTGACCTGGCCCCCTGGGGCCTCTGACCCTCTATGGATCGTGGCCGCGGGGCCAAGTTGGCCTGGCCCCTTGGGGCCTCTGACCGTCTATGGATCATGGCCGCGGGGCCATGTTGGCCTGGCCCCTTGGGGCCTCTGGCCCTCTGTGGGTCGCGGCCGCGGGGCCAAGTTGACCTGGCCCCTTGGGGCCTCTTACCCTCTATGGATCATGGCCGCGGGGCCAAGTTGGCCTGGCCCCTTGGGGCTTAAGATTATTATTTTTGCAAAAGTAGTTTTGCTTGGGTCGCGGCCGCGGGGCCAAGTTGGCCTGGCCCCTTGGGGCCTCTGGCCCCCTGGGCCTGGGCCCGGTAGGCCCGGTCATTAGGCGTAAAGTTCAAAAGCCAGCATATGTGACATATGCTGGCTTTTGAACTTTACGCCTAGAACCCCGGATGGTTCTTTTCCTCTTTGTTCCGGAGGACACGACGTCCACAGTTTCCAAAAACAATTTGAATGTGGACTCATCAGACCAAAGAATACTTTTCCACTTTGCATCAGTCCATCTTAGATGAGCTCAGGCCCAGCAAAGCCGGTGGTGTTTCTGGGTGTTGTTGATAAATGGCTTTCACTTTGCATAGTAGAGTTTTAACTTGCACTTACAGATGAAGCGACAAACTGTAGTTACTGACAGTGGTTTTCTGAAGTGTTCCTGAGCCCATGTGGTCACGGGCATTCAATGTTGGTTTTCAGCCTTGCTGCTTACGTGCAGTGATTTCTCCAGATTCTCTGAACCTTTTGATTATATAACAGACCGTAGATGGTGAACTCCCTAGATTCCTTGCATTAGCTGGTTGAGAAATGGTGTTCTTAAACAATTAGCTAACACATTTGTTCACAAAGTGGTGACCCTCGCCCCATCCTCGTTTGTGAATGACTGAGCATTTCATGGAAGCTGCTTTTATACTCAATCATGGCACCCACCTGTTCCCAATTAGCCTGTTCACCTGTGGGATGTTCCAAATAAGTGTTTGATGAGCATTCCTCAAATTTGTCAGTCTTTTTTGCCACTTGTGCCAGCTTTTTTGAAACATGTTGCAGGCATCAAATTCCAAATGAGCTAATATTTGCAAAAAATAACAGAGTTTTCCAGTTCGAACATTAAATATCTTGTCTTTGCAGTCTATTCAATTGAATATAGATTGAAAAGGATTTGCAAATCATTGCATTCTGTTTATTTACCATTTACACAACCTGCAAACTTCACTGGTTTTGTAAATACTTTGATGGTTATGTAAAAAGCACATATATTTACTAGTAGATAAGAGTAAAAATGTTATTGATAAAGGATTGATACTTAATGGTAATTGTAGCGTTGGAATCATTACATGTTAGCTTGTTATTAAACGCTGCTAAGTTTGTTACATTATTGTTTTGTTACTTGGAATTACTCATATTTAATTATTCTGTTTTCTACATTCGTACTTTTAAGTGTTGGTACTTTTTTTTAAAAGTTGGTTTGGTCGAGCTTTTACTACAGTTGACAAATTTTTTGGGTGACGTGGCTGTGTTACATGTGTGGTAACCATAGCAACAAGTTATTCACGAAGGTTATGAACCAGCATGGATACAAAGCACACCGACATTGTGAATGACTTTTATTTGCAAAATGTACACTTTCAATAAATAAAAGACCTCTTGGATTATTAAACATGTGTTAGTTTAGTACATGACGTCAATACAAAAATGAGGCAGAAATGAATCATCCATCATCATAAAGATGTCCTCTTGTATAACCAACACTATCAAGTAGTATCTTCATGATCAAGCACAAGGTTTGACCCGATCTTTTACTTTAACAAAGGAGGTGAATAAAATACTCAATCATAACAAAAATACATCAAAGAATAACCTCATAATAAACATAACATGTGTCCTCAAGGGACTAAAAGTGCTGCATCTCAGATGGAACACTTGTGTCAGTACACTTGAATAAGTACACAGAGTCTTTGTTGTACGCTTACCAAAAATAATATTTACCTTTTTCTTTCCTTTTTGATGCAATTTGAAGCCACTAATTTTAAGCGTTTTTGCAGCACATAATTACTGGAAAGACTAAATGTACGTACACAAGTGCACCAATTGAAACACAGCATAAAGCATTAAGTTTTATCCAATTGATTCAAGCATTGTGATACTCTCAACATGGCAATAATAATAATAATAATAATAATAATATGTCTTATAGGATCTTCAAGGTTCTGAGAGCAGCCAGCTGACACACACTTTTACTGCACTTTCCTGTGTACTACTTTGTAATACTGCCAATATATCCTCTGTTACCTTTGTTTTTATGGAGAAACGGCAGTTTGACGTGTAAAAAAAAAAAAATTGATGCCACTTTTGTATCAAAAAGTACATAAAAAACAAGCAGGTTGTTAAAGGGGTTTTATTCTGATCATTGAGTCTTTTCAAACGATATTTCCCAAGTTCATTTAAATTAGATACTTAAATATCAAGTTATAAATCTGCATTCTTCTCCTTCGAGGCGACAAACTCCTCCGCTGACAACGCCTTCGGTTGCAATTGGTCAGGGTCGAAGGTCAGCTCCAGGGGTACCTCGGTTTTCGTAGGTCCTGCCTTTTTGTATAATTTGATTTTGGACAAAACATTTTCATCAAAATGTCGCACCCGGTTTTCATACACCGTCTGGGGAACAATAAACGTAACAAACTAGTCGGCTTATCGCTCAGTGGCCTAGTGGTTAGGAGTGTCCGCCCTGAGATCGGTAGGTCGTGAGTTCAAACCCCGGCCAGAGTCATACCAAAGACTATAAAAATGGGACCCATTACCTCCCTGCTTGGCACTCAGCATCAAGGGTTGGAATTGGGGTTTAAATCACCAAAATGATTCCCGAGTGCGGCCAACGCTGCTGCTCACTGCTCCCCTCACCTCCCAGGGGGTGGAACAAGAGGATGGGTCAAATGCAGAGAGTTATTTCACCACACCTAGTGTGTGTGTGACTATCAGTGGTACTTTAACTCAGTGGTTCTCAAATGTGGGTACGCATACCCCTGGGGGTACTTGAAGGTATGCCAAGGGGTACGTGAGATTTTTTTTAAATGTCTGTCAAAAAGAACTGTGAAAAGAAATGCAACAATGCAATATTCAGTGTTGACAGCTACATTTTTTGTGGACATGTTCCATAAATATTGATGTTAAAGATTTCTTTTTTTGTGAAGAAATGTTTCGAATTAAGTTCATGAATCCAGATGGATCTCTATTACAATCCCCAAAGAGGGCACTTTAAGTTGATGATTACTTCTATGTGTAGAAATCTTTATTTAAAATTGAATCACTTGCTTATTTTTTAACAAGTTTTTAGTTATTTTTATATCTTTTTTTCAAAATAGTTCAAGAAAGACCACAACAAATGAGCAATATTTTGCACTGTTATACAATTTAATAAATCAGAAACTGATGACATAGTGCTGTATTTTACTTCTTTATCTCTTTTTTTTCAACCAAAAATGCTTTACTCTGATTAGGGGGTACTTGAATTTAAAACATTTTCACATGGGGTACATCACTGAAAAAAGGTTGAGAACCACTGCTATAACTTATCGGAATAGAGGGCCCAAACAAGGAATGTGACTTTCTGTGAAGAATTGGACATATTCATTGGATTTACATTACGGGGAACAATGCTGTGGTTTTTGGCGGTCCTTTTGGAACGGATTATTATTGGAAAGCCAAAATACTGCCGTACTTAAATGAGTAATTATGATTGCTGTGTATATTATCACCATAACAGGTTAAAAAGCAAGATCAAGAAAAGAATCAATGGCAAATTTTAATTTGTAATTTAGTTTTTCCCTACAGCACAGAGGTGCACTGAATCCTCACACGGAATATCAGTTTTTGATATTTATTATAATTTATCTAAAGAAAAATAAAAGGTTTTTAGGCCAAATATAAGCAGTTTTAGGTTTGGCATAAAAAAGTGAACCGAACTGCGGCCTTAAAACGGTGATTATGGCATACGGTTATACTATAGTGTGTGTATAAAACGATGCTTAGCTCCACAAGCAAACGTAGAGCCGATTGTTAAGTACGCCGACTGAAACTGAAGAAGTATGTTGGCCCTTCAGAGAGGAAAAGGTTTCAACCGTGACGTAAATGTGTTTGCTACGTCGTTCATTCAACGGAACTTTTGATCAACATGCCTAAAGTTTTCAATTTCGAGAACACTTTTATTACATTTGATTGATTTGAGGTAAAAGTACAAGTAGCCTTTCAATCAAAACGTACACTTTATAGAAAATGCGTCACATTTTACAAACCCCAAAACCAGTGAAGTTGGCACGTTGTCTAAATCGTAAATAAAAAAAGAATACAATGATTTGCAAATCATTTTCAACTTATATTCAATTGAATAGACTGCAAAGACAAGATATTTAATGTTCGAACTGAGAAACGTAATTTTTTTTGCAAATAATCATTAACTTAGGATTTAATGACAGCAACACATTGCAAAAAAGTTGGTACAGGGGTATGTTTACCACTGTGTTACATGGCCTTTCCTTTTAACAACACTCAGTAAACCTTTGGGAACTGAGGAGACCAATTTTTGAAGCTTTTCAGGTGGAGTTCTTTCCCATTCTTGCTTGATGTACAGCTTAAGTTGTTCAACAGTCCGGGGGTCTCCGTAGTGGTATTTTAGGCTTCATATTGCGCCACACATGTTCAATGATAGACAGGTCTGGACTACAGGCAGGCCAGTCTAGTACCCGCACTCTTTTACTATGAAGCCATGCTGTTGTAACATGTGGCTTGGCATTGTCTTGCTGAAATAAGCAGGGGCGTCCATGGTAATGTTGCTTGGATGGCAACATATGTTGCTCCAAAACCTGTATGTACCTTTCAGCATTAATGGCGCCTTCACAGATGTGTAAGTTACCCATGCCTTGGGCACTAATACACCCCCATACCATCACAGATGCTGGCTTTTCAACTTTGCACCTATAACAATCCGGATGGTTCTTTTCCTCTTTGTTCCGGAGAACAAAGTCCACAGTTTCCAAAAACAATTTGAAATGTGGACTCGTCAGACCACAGAACACTTTTCCACTTTGCATCAGTCCATCTTAGATGAGCTGGGGCCCAGCGAAGCCGGCGGCGTTTCTGGGTGTTGTTGATAAATGGCTTTGGCTTTGCATAGTAGAGTTTTAACTTGCTCTTACAGATGTAGCGACAAACTGTAGTTAGGGTTAGAAACATGTTGCAGGCACCAAACTCTAAATGAGCTAATATTTGCTGAAATAAAGTTTTCTAGTTTGAATGTAAAAGTATCTTGTCTTTGTAGTCTATTCAATTGAACATAAGTTGAAAAAGATTTGCAAATCATTGTTTTCTGTTTTTATTTACAATTTACACAATGTGCCAACTGCACTGGTTTGGGGTTTTGTACATCCTGGTTCCATCCGACCCCCACATGCACCATATGATGATGATGAACATTCCAGGATGTAAGCAACTGTTAGCCGATATGGCAGTGTCTGCTAGCATGAGCCTGGTAGAGTGTCACATTGGTGTTATTGTGAGGACGTGGATTTTCACTTTTAGTGCCCCAACCTTCCATTGCTAGTGAGCAAATGTCATCAAGCTATAAGTGACTAAATAATACAATTCCAAAAGGTATACTGTCATGCATAATCAAGAATTCAAATAGGCTATATTTTTCCATCAGAGTGGTGAAACCGTCACATTCCGTATCAGTTGCCTGTCCACTTGCTGTGCTTTGTTATCTGTTGTCCACTAGGGGGCACACCAGGCACAATTCAACCTGCATCTAAGTGAAGTCAGTTGTCTGATTGGTCACTCCTCCTTCAGCCCTTTGTAGTCATCCTATTTTGGAAGTGTTTCCTGTTCTAGTTGTTCATCCTCTTGGCGTCTTCATTTTTCTACCAGTCCTTTCGTTTTCAATATTTGTTGGTTACTTACACCATCTCCTTCAGTGTTCACATCTTTTGACTTTTAATTGAACATACAGTACAGGCCAAAAGTTTGGACACACCTTCCAATGTCAATGCGTTTTCTTTATTTCCATGACTATTTACATTGTAGGTTGTCACTGAAGGCATCACAACTGTGACACCTGTGAAGTGAAAACCATTTCAGAGGACTACCTCTTGAAGCTCATCGAGAGAATGCCAAGAGTGTGCAAAGCAGTAATCAGAGCAAAGGGTGGCTATTTTGAAGAAACTTGAATATAAAACATGTTTTCAGTAATTTCACCTTTTTTTGTTAAGTACATAACTCCACATGTGTTCATTCATAGTTTTGGTTTTGGTGCCTTCAGTGACAATCTACAATGTAAATACCGTGTATTACCAAATAAACGCCCTTGGGCAAATAACCGCCCATGTCCTAATAGCCGCCCGGGGTCTAACCCCATTTTGTGAATGAACCGCCTCTTCCTAATAACCGCCTATGTCCAAATAGCCGCCCATGGGCTGTTATTTGCATAGTTTAGATTAAAATGCTACTGGGGTTGCGTTTGCTGCAGTATTATTGTTTTGATGGTTTTATAGAGTACTTGGTACCATAATTGTACTTTTACTGTATGCTCCTTTATTTAAAACTTGGAGTACTGTAGGCTTTTATTTTATTTAAGTTACAGTTGTTGTGGTTTACTAGGGGAGGTGACGGCAACAGACACTAGATGGCAGTATGTGCAATTATTTATTATATATATAGTTACATACGTATATATATATATATAATAATGATAATTAACAATACTAATAAACTAGAATGGAGTGTGACAAAATCCAAGAGTGTATGAGAGTGACTATGTGTGTAGATTAGCTGAAGTGTGTGTTACCAAGTGTTGCACGAGAGAAGAGGAAGTCCAGGGGCAGGCAGGTGATCCGGGGAGGTAGAGAGGCGTCAGAATCCAGGGACGAGCAAGGAGTCGGGGAATGAAGCAGGCAGTCAGGGAAGCAGGGGGACGACGAGGAATGACGAGACACACAGCAACGTCAAAACACGGGAACGGAGGTCTGCGGTAGGATGACACGACAATGAAACACGGAAGGGAAAACACAGAGAGCAAGATACATAAAGCAGGAGATGATCGCTTACTGTACAGTAGACTATATTCCGGCGGCGGCATGCCAGGTTGTCCACGCTTATGAAGGCAGCTACTTCATTAACGGCAGGTGTGCTGATAGAGGATTGCCGCCAGCTGTGGAGGTGCGTGGCCGCGGTCTGCGCGGCGCGTGTGGGGGCGTGTCCTGCGGTGCTTGCAGCGCGCAAGGTTGAGGGCGCATTCCAATGCGCCCCGGCCGTGACAACAGTATTATTGTTCTGTTTTGATGGTGGGTTTTATACTTGAGTACTTGGTACCATAATTAAATTTTTCCCGGTAGACTGCTTTATTTAAAAAGTTTATTTATTTTTAGTATTGGTATTCTATTTGACAATTGTTGCACTACTGTTATGTTGAAGCCTTGTTGATCTCTTGTCTTTTGATAGCCTACCTCATGTTGATCTCTTGTTTTTTTGTTTGTATGTTTACAATAGCTTTTACATTTAAAGTTTTTTGTACGAAAAAAAAAATACTGGACAGTAACCATTGTAACCAAATAATGGCCTGGTGCAGGCTGGTGCAGGCTGGTGCAAAAATAAATAAAAGCCTTGTGCAAATAACCGCCTGCTTCTTTTAAACGCCTGCCTCCAAAATCGATTTTGTGAAATAAACGCCCGGGCTACTATTTGGTAATATACGGTAGTCATGAAAATAAAGAAAACGCATTGAATGAGAAGGTGTGTCCAAACTTTTGGCCTGTACTGTACATGACTTATGTCGACATAAGCGGTTAGGAAACAATTTATCTGTGACTTTGTCCAGAGAAATGTTTATTAATAAACACGTTTTTTCCTCCATTGGTGTAAAATGTAAACATGGGCGTTTTTTGTAAGAACATCTGAGTTGTCGACCTTAGCAGACTCTCACATTTACCCCAAAAAACAGTCGACTGAGCATGTCAACGTCGACTCAGGCAGACATTTTTTTTTTTAGTAATAAGTAAAAAAATTGCTCTTTTAAGAAAGTGTCAAACAAACTCTAGAATCGTCTATAAAATCTTAGTTTTGTGTGTAAAAAATACTTTTTTCCCCTTTTTTTGTTTCGTTTTGAATAAAAAAAGACACTTGTTAGGGTGAGTAATGAGGGATTGTGGACCAACAGCCCATCAGGAAGCAGCTCCCAAATTCAAGCCAGTTAATACCTGTTTGCTTCCTTTTTATTACCTCCACCAAGCACAAATACATTAGTTGGTATCAATATTTTTCAGGCTACTTAGTGGAAATAAGGAAAACTATAGGAGGTCCTCTGTCTATGTACGAGTTCCGTTCCTACAATGGCGTTGTAAGTCCAGTTTTAGTGTACAGTACAGGCCAAAAGTTTGGACACACCTTCTCATTCAATGTGTTTTCTTTATTTTCATGACTATTTACATTGTAGATTGTCACCGAAGGCATCAAAACTATCAATGAACACATGTGGAGTTATGTACTTATGCACACTCTTGGCATTCTCTCGATGAGCTTCAAGCACACCTGTGAAGTGAAAACCATTTCAGGTGACTACCTCTTGAAGCTCATCGAGAGAATGCCAAGAGTGTGCGAAAAAGTAATGAGAGCAAAGAGTGGCTATTTTGAAGAAACTAGAATATAAAACATGTCTTCAGTTATTTCACCTTTTTTTGTACATAACTCCACATGTGTTCATTCATAGTTTTGATGCCTTCAGTGACAATCTACTATGTAAATAGTCATGAAAATAAAGAAAACGCATTGAATGAGGAGAAGGTGTGTCCAATTTTTTGGCCTGTACTGTAGGTCAAATATTGTATTTAAATTAAATCAAAATTATTATACTGTAAGGAGAACACATTGAGTACATGCAAAATGCAACAATACAAAGATGAAACACATGAATTAAATAAAAAAAATAACTGTGCTCGTCTTGCACACTGGAAGGGTCGTTGCAAGTGAGGAAAAGACAGGAAGTTTCAATAATGAGACCACTACGCTGCTTAGCTAGTTAGTGGTCAAAAATAAAATTTTCATCCTACATGATGGTTGTGATGTTAAAGCGTCTTGGACCAAGCATACAACCAATATTGATTTATACACTTTCTTAACATTTTACCATGTGTCATTTTACTTCGCTCTCACTTTCTTTAACGCGCTGCCATTAGAAAAATCTGACACAAGCTCGGGAGACATCATGAAGGAAAAATGTTAACTAAAAAGAACAAAGGGACATTGTTGTCGTACTTCCGCAGTGCGGCGACACAACTGTGTATTTTTTCTTCTACGCATTCCTCCGCAATAAAAATTGTAGCAGTGTACCGTGACCACAAAACCTAACGCAAAACCCTGTGACGGGAAACGTCGTAACAAGAAACGTTACATGAAACGTTGTTACATGTAACGGCGGCAGTTGAGAGGATGTAGCAGGAAACCTCATAAAGGGAAAAACCCTCACAGGAAATGTTGTGTTTAAACTTAAATACATGAAATGTCGTAACAAAAGGATGTAACAGGAAACATCGCAACATGACATGCCGTATGTTGAAACACCGTAAAATTAAATGGCGTAACGGGAAAACGTCGTAACGTGAAATGCTGTATTATGAAACAGTAATATAAAACACCTTAATATGAAACAACGTACTGTAACAGGGAACGACGTAACAAGAACCGTCATAACAGAAAACGTTGTTATGTGAACGTGATAACATAAAATATCATAAAAGGAAGTATTGTAACAGGAAATGTCCTATCAAGAAACGTTAGGACGTCACTGCGGGAAACAGTGTACCGTATTTTTCGGACTATAAGTCGCAGTTTTTTTCATAGTTTGGCCGGGGGTGCGACTTATACTCAGGAGCGACTTATGTGTGAAATTATTAACACATTACCGTAAAATATCAAATAATATTATTTAGCTCATTCACGTAAGAGACTAGACGTATACGATTTCATGGGATTTAGCGATTAGGAGTGACAGATTGTTTGGTAAACGTATAGCATGTTCTATATGTTATAGTTATTTGAATGACTCTTACCATAATATGTTACGTTAACATACCAGGCACGTTCTCAGTTGGTTATTTATGCGTCATATAACGTACACTTATTCAGCCTGTTGTTCACTATTCTTTATTTATTTTAAATTGCCTTTCAAATGTCTATTCTTGGTGTTGGGTTTTATCAAATACATTTCCCCAAAAAACGCGACTTATACTCCAGTGCGACTTATATATGTTTTTTTCCTTCTTTATTATGCATTTTCGGCCGGTGCGACTTATACTGCGGAGCGACTTATACTCCGAAAAATACGGTAATATGAAATGTCGTAACAGGAAATGCCCTAACGGAAAAATGTCATAACGGAAAACGCCGTAACATGAAACACCGTAATACGAAACGACATACTGTAACATTAAATGAGGTATGGTAACATGAAACGACGTAACAGAAGACCTTGTAACAGGTAACGTCGTTATATGAAACATGAAATGTCGTAACAAGGAACATCCTATTACGTTAAACGCTGTGACAGGAAACGTCATAACAGGAAACGTTGTTACGTGAAATATCGTAACAGGAGGACCGCCTGTAACCCATGAAAGGGTTGGAGTCACTATAGTACGAGTAAAACAATCCCCCCAGAGTACGTTTTGCTTTTATCGTTTTTATCGTTGGTGCAGCAGGAAATACATTTCTGAGTAACAAACAGGCAGAAGAGTGAAGCGTGTGGTGGACCGAGTGTGGTCATTTTTCATGTGTTTATGCACGGTCGCTAAAGGTTTGTGTGGGTAAAAGAGATGCAGTATAAACGTGTAAACAATGGCAACAGGAAGTGTAGCAGAGAGGATGCGCTAACAAACATGGCAATGGCTTGCGTTGGTGTGCAAGCTGTATGTGTTTCATCAGAGATATGATCGTCGCTCTGATTTTGGAACCCTATTTGCCCCGACTATGAGTCACATGGCTTTTCCTTCCATCCGTCCACTTGTGTCCCTTCAGGCTACTCACGAAACATCGTCCCTCTCAGCCTTCTCTTGTCCTCAACAACTTCGTCTGCTCCGCTCGTTTGACTCTCATCCTTCCATGGCAGCACTTTGACAACATGCTGGTGCTTTAAGACTCCTCCTCCCCTGTCGCGACAGCCAATCGCATGGCTACAGGCATGTGATCTGTCAGGCCCGCCAACTGTGTGATGAAGCTCACCTCCTCAACTTCCTGCAGACAGAAACATATTTTAAAGCAGGGGTGTCAAACTCATTTTAGCTCATGGAGGAAAATCTGTGCCCATGCTTGTTTTATTTTTATTTTTTTTGCAAAAATATATATATATCTATTTTTATATTGCTCTTTTTATCTTTGGTATGAACAATATTATGTAAACTCGAAGTTATTATTTTTTTTTTGGTTCTTTGTTGTTGCTATTTTTGTATTACAACATTTTATTATTTGATCATGTTGTACTGCATTTTAATCTTGTGTTTTGTGATTGTGTGATGTTTTTTGCCTGGACCCCAGGAAGAATAGTCTCCACTGCGGTGTAGACTAATGGGGATCCTTAATAAACTAAACTAAACTAAACATGCGGGCCGGACTATTAAAATAATGGCATTAAAACTAAAAAATAAAGACAACTTTGGATTGTTTTCTTTGTCTTACTTTGGCCAAAAATAGAACAAAAACATTCTGAAAATATTAGAATAAAAATATAGAAAAAAAAATCCCGGCAGCTGTAAAGTTTAGATCCATGAAGGAAAGAAGAAAGTGAATGAATGTTTATAACTGAATACATTCACATATGCATAAAAAAATGTTTTGTTTTGTATTATATTTTTATGAATTAAGTAACGTTTATAAATGATAAATGGGTTATACTTGTATAGAGCTTTTCTACCTTCAAGGTACTCAAAGCGCTTTGACAGTATTTCCACATTCACCCATTCACACACTGATGGCGGGAGCTGCCATGCAAGGCGCTAACCAGCAGCCATCAGGAGCAAGGGTGAAGTGTCTTGCCCAAGGACACAACGGACGTGACTAGGATGGTAGAAGGTGGGGATTGAACCCCAGTAACCAGCAACTCTCCGATTGCTGGCACGGCCACTCTACCAACTTCGCCACGCCGCCCTTATGACAACCTTTTTCCAAAACACAATATAGAATGTGAGATATAACAGGATAATGCACACATTTATCAATTGTTTTCAAAACGGTTACAAAAAAGTGGGACCCCAAAAATTTACTGTGGGACCCCATTTTTATGATTTGATGGGGTCCCTGGGACCCCGTTTTGAAAATTCCTAGCGCCAACACTGATGGAGTATTGGTGCGTGCAAAACAGCAGCAGGCAGCTGTGGCCTGCGGGCCGGTTCTAATACTAATCAAATATCATCCCGGGGGCCATAGATCATTAATTCGCGGGCCTTGACTTTAAAACATACAGTCGTGGTCAAAAGTTTACATACACTTGTAAAGAACATAATGTCATGGCTGTCTTGAGTTTCCAATAATTTCTACAACTCTTATTTTTTTGTGATAGAGTGATTGGAGCACATACTTGTTTGTCACAAAAAAACATTCATGAAGTTTGGTTCTTTTATGAATTTATTATGGGTCTACTGAAAATTTGACCAAATCTGCTGGGTCAAAAGTATACATACAGCAACATACATGATCAATTTTGGTGATGTAGAAAAGTTACAATTGAAATCAAATTAGCTTCATGGCATGGCCTCTTAAAGGCCTACTGAAACCCACTACTACCGACCACGCAGTCTGATAGTTTATATATCAATGATGAAATCTTAACATTGCGACACATGCCAATACGGCCGGGTTAACTTATAAAGTGCAATTTTAAATTTCCCGCAAAACTTCCGGTTGAAAACGTCTATGTATGATGACGTATGCGCGTGACGTCAATGGTTGAAACGGAAGTATTCGGACACATTGTATCCAATACAAAAAGCTCTGTTTTCATCGCAAAATTCCACAGTATTCTGGACATCTGTGTTGGTGAATCTTTTGCAATTTGTTTAATGAACAATGAAGACTGCAAAGAAGAAAGCTGTAGGTGGGATCGGTGTATTAGCGGCTGGCTGCAGCAACACAACCAGGAGGACTTTGACTTGGATAGCAGACGCGCTATTCGACGCTAGCCGCCGACCGCATCGATGATCGGGTGAAGTCCTTCGTCGCTCCGTCGATCGCTGGAACGCAGGTGAGCACGGGTGTTGATGAGCAGATGAGGGCTGGCTGGCGTAGGTGGATAGCTAATGTTTTTAGCATAGCTCTGTGAGGTCCCGTAGCTAAGTTAGCTTCAATGGCGTCATTAGCAACAGCATTGTTAAGCTTCGCCAGGCTGGAAAGCATTAACCATGTAGTTACAGGTCCATGGTTTAATAGTATTGTTGATTTTCTGTCTATCCTTCCAGTCAGGGGTTAATTCTTTTGTTTCAATCTGCAGTTAAGCCCGATGCTATCAAGTTAGCTCCGTAGCTAAAGTGTTTCGCCGATGTATTGTCGTGGAGATAAAAGTCACTGTGAATGTCCATTTTGCGTTCTCGACTCTCATTTTCAAGAGGATATAGTATCCGAGGTGGTTTAAAATACAAATCCGTGATCCACAATAGAAAAAGGAGAAAGTGTGGAATCCAATGAACCCTTGTACCTAAGTTACGGTCAGAGCAAAAAAAGATACGTCCTGCACTGCACTCTAGTCCTTCACTCTCACGTTCCTCATCCACAAATCTTTCATCCTGGCTCAAATTAATGGGGTAATCGTCGCTTTCTCGGTCCGAATCGCTCTCGCTGCTGGTGTAAACAATGGGGAAATGTGAGGAGCCGTTCAACCTGTGACGTCATGCTACTTCCGGTACAGACAAGGCTTTTTTATCAGCGACCAAAACTTTATTGTCGATGTTCTCTACTAAATCCTTTCAGCAAAAATATGGCAATATCGCGAAATGATCAAATATGACACATAGAATGGATCTGCTATCCCCGTTTAAATAAAAACATTTCATTTCAGTAGGCCTTTAACTTCATGTGAGTGATTATGATTGACGACACCTGTTGACTTCTCTGGGCCCATTTAAATAAGGCTCATGTGATGCAGTCATTAGACTCCGTTACAAACGCGACAATGGGAAAGTCAAAGGAACTCAGCACAGATCTGAAAAAACGAATCATTGACTTGAACAAGTCAGGAAAGTCGCTTGGAGCCATTTCAAAGCAGCTTAACTGCAGCTGTGCAGACAACTGTGCAACTGCGCAGACAATTGTTCGTAGGTATAAAGTGCATGGCACAGTTTTGTCACTGCCACGATCAGGAAGAAAGCTTGTGGATGGCTACCAAAAGCGCCTTATTGCAGTGAAACTTTCCAAGGGAAATGTAACAAAATATTAACATTGCTATATGTATACTTTTGAACCAGCAGATTTGGTCACATTTTCAGTAGACCCATAATAAATTCATAAAATAACCAAACTTCATGAATGTTTTTTGTGACAAACAAATATGTGCTCCAACCACTCTATCACAAAACAATAAGAGTTGTAGAAATTATTGGAAACTCAAGACAGCCATGACATTATGTTCTTTACAAGTGTATGTAAACTTTTGACCACGACTGTAGGTTTTAAAGGAATCATTTCACCATTGTATAATATTCTGCAAGTAATAGGATATTCCTGCCCTTCCAGTTTTTGTGTGTGCTTGTACAGTAAAGGCCTGATTTACTAAGATCCAAATACCAGGCGCTAAACAGCATGTGCAAAAAACAAAATAGCGCGGACTACTGTATGAGTAAGCGTGTTGCGTGTGATCTACTAACACTGTGTGTACAATTGAAAAGTGGTGCAGACCTGCCTATTTAAATGAGGATTTTGCATTCATACGGCGCTTTTACCACACCATTTTCTGCACATTCAGTTAACATGCACACATCTATAATCTGTAACACCCTTTCTGAAAAACGGCAACCCACAACTCACGAACATCGCAGGAGACTTTAGAAAAAAGTTGCTTGTAATATGCAGCCTTGGCAACAGTGCTGCTAGCTGTGAGGAAGTCTGTGATAACTCACAGCGATGTGGTTGGTAATAACTTTGGTCTTGTGGAGAGAGCGACCTGCTAGGACTTTCAAGCAAAACTTGGAAACATTTCTGCACTCTATTCCGTTCTGTTCTGTTCTGTTCTCCCAAATGACAACGCTTCTCACCCTTAATTTTAGACTTTAAATTATAAAGATATGTGACTGACAGATGACCAGTCCAGAAAGAAACCCTGCCTCTCGCAGAACGCAAGCTGGGATAGGCTCCATCTCAGGTGAGGACTAGACCAGAGCTGGGCAAATATTTTGACTTGGGGGCCACATTGAGAGAAAAAAATGAGTCCGGGGGCCAATGTGTATGTGTGTATAAATTATATATTTACATTTAGCTGTAAACATCTGCTGTACAGTATGTGTGTTTGGGTCCCTTTTTTCAGGAACACTAATACCAAAAGTCACAATGTCCGATAGAATTCTAAAAACATTATGACAGACCACCTGAAAAAAATAGAATGGAATTTTACAGTTTTTTACTGAACCAGACACCCAAAATGTACATGAAAATAAAGAAAGTGGGATTTACAATATAACTATGAACAATAAAAAACTGAATATTAACAACGTATGAACGTCGCTCCTCTTTTACTTCTCAGACCAGCTCCTCCATAGTTGTGGATCTTTTACAATCAAGCAAAACACCACAAAAATAAAAAACAGCAATTTATTGTCATGGCGCGGGCTCGAACCCACGTTTCCTCGGCACCTCTGCCGGCAGCGCGCTCAGACACGCCCCTGCTCGTGCTGAGCGCAGCACGCCCTTGCAGCGACAAGCCTGCAGACAATCACGAATCAACGCACCTAGACCTGATGAGAGGGAACGGCATAAAGACCAGCGGACCCGAGGAACCTTTGCCAGAACGTTGCTCATCTTCCCAGTAAGCATCACGTCTGGCATTCCCTCCCTTGTGCTTTGCTCGCCTTCTCTGTGCTCTCGCCGTGTCTCCCTTATTCATGTCCCTTGTGTCTTCCCCGTCTTCCGTGATCGTGTTTTGCCTCTCGACATCCATCCGGATCTCTGACTGCCTTCCTCGATCCTTGACTCCTGCTCGGACACGGACTACGCTGCCTCGCTCCTACCCTCGCCCCCTTGCCTGTTTACGGACTGCCTTTTCACCTTGCCCCCTTGATTCGACGAAGGATACATCCAACACTCACAGACAACAACTCCTGGTAACACTTACACAATTAATTCTACACATGGTCTACACCTATTGAGTAGCATACACACGCCACATACTCATCAAAGGTTTAAAGGCCTACTGAAACCCACTACTACCGACCACGCAGTCTGATAGTTTATATATCAATGATGAAATCTTAACATTGCAACACATGCCAATACGGCCGGGTTAACTTATAAAGTGCAATTTTAAAATTCCCGGGAAACTTCCGGTTGAAAACGTCTAGATATGATGACGTTTGTGCGTGACGTCAATGGTTGAAGCGGAAGTATTGGGACACATTGTATCCCAATACAAACAGCTCTGTTTTCATCGCAAAATTCCACAGTATTCTGGACATCTGTGTTGGTGAATCTTTTGCAATTTGTTTAATGAACAATGGAGACTGCAAAGAATAAAGCTGTAGGTGGGATCGGTGTATTAGCGGCTGGCTGCAGCAACACAACCAGGAGGACTTTGAGTTGGATAGCAGACGCGCTTCCCGACGCTAGCCGCCGACCGCAAGTGTTGATGAGCAGATGAGGGCTGGCGTAGGTGGATAGCTAATGTTTTTAGCATAGCTCTGCGAGGTCCCGTAGCTAAGTTAGCTTCAATGGCGTCATTAGCAACAGCATTGTTAAGCTTCGCCAGGCTGGGAGGGAATTAACCGTGTAGTTACATGTCCATGGTTTAATAGTATTGTTGATCTTCTGTCTATCCTTCCAGTCAGGGGCTTATTTCTTTTGTTTCTATCTGCAGTTAAGCCCGATGCTATCACGTTAGCTCCGTAGCTAAAGTGCTTCACCAATGTATTGTCGTGGAGATAAAAGTCACTGTGAATGTCCATTTTGCGTTCTCGACTCTCATTTTCAAGAGGATATAGTATCCGAGGTGGTTTAAAATACAAATCCGTGATCCACAATAGAAAAAGGAGAAAGTGTGGAATCCAATGAGACCTTGTACCTAAGTTACGGTCAGAGCGAAAAAAGAAAGTCCTGCACTGCACTTTAGTCCTTTACTCTCACGTTCCTCATCCACAAATCTTTCATCCTCGCTCAAATTAATGGGGTAATCGTCGCTTTCTCGTTCCGAATCGCTCTCACTGCTGGTGTAAACAATGGGGAAATGTGAGGAGCCTTTCAACCTGTGACGTCACGCTACTTCCGGTACAGGCAAGGCTTTTTTTTAATCAGCGACCAAAAGTTGCAAACTTTATCGTCGATGTTCTCTTCTAAATCCTTTCAGCAAAAATATGGCAATATTGCGAAATGATCAAGTATGACACATAGAATGGATCTGCTATCCCCGTTTAAATAAAAACATTTCATTTCAGTAGGCCTTTAAATAAACCTTGTAAAACGCAGTTCTGCCTTGGTTGTCGCCTCCTTCCCTTCTCAGTACATAACAATTATGAATGCAAAGTGTAATAAACACCAACAATATGATATATTATCACGTAAAAATCTGCTTCCGCATCTGTTTCTGACACACGCGTTTTGGGCTGGCTGCTCTGGAACCAATCCCACCCACTCATGTTTGTTCCTCGTCTGAGCTGCTGTGACATAGATTACCGTATTAACACGTATAACACCAAAAGTGCATATTTCGACCATTGAAATACTCTCTATAGTTCAAGACTTACGGTCATTTAAAAACAGCACTACACGTCATAATGGCGGCGTCAGTTTTGATGTTGAAGGTCTCCAAAAATGATGTCGAACGTCCGGTGGGCCGGATTGAAAATCATAACGGGCCGCATGTGGCCGCGGGCCGTATTTTGCCCAGTTCTGGACTACACAGATGGGAAGATACAATACATAAGTGCTCCAGATTCTGCCATAATGTGGCATCGAGTGACTGAGAGCAGAGTGAGACGAGGTGATTTGGGTTTTCAAATCCCAAAACAAAAGTTTTTTCCAAAGTGCTTTCGTTTGACCTCCATTTGCAGTACATAGCATACCAGTTTCCAGTCCTGTTGCAGACCCTCATCGCTGTACATGATGTAATCAATCCGCCGTCCGTTTCCTTTCAGTGGAATCTTCCGTCCTTTCTGGTTGCTGGGGTGACACTGGTTCTTACTGGTAGGAAACACCAGGTACTCCTTCCTGCCCTCCTCATTCTCCATCACTCTGACGAGACAGACATCACAGGTGTGGGTCGTGCTTTAACCGACTGTGAGGATCACAGCCCAAACAACAAAGAGTTTCATACCAGAAGTGATAATGTATTGCAGACGCATGTAATCTAAGTCAATGGACTCCTGCAAACATGACACACATGTTCTGGTCCTGTCCCTGTCTGAAAGCCTACTGGATTAATATTTTTAAACATCTCGCAGATGCACTAAATTTTAAGTTGCGCAAAATTGGCTATTTTTGGAATTCCACCAAACTATCAAAAAATTAAGCAGACTTTTAGGGATAGTATCACCTTTGCATCATTACTAGCTCGTAGAAGGATTTTATTGGAGTGGAAATCACAGTTTGCCCCCAAGGCCTCCCTATGGCTAAGAACCTCAATTTTTTCTTATATCTAGAGAAAATTAAATATAATCTGAGGGGTACACCAAACAATTTGACTTGACCTGGGGCTAGGCTCTATGATTAGTTACATAGCTAAATTAAAGACACTATAGGACAAATGTGACACTCACTGTTGACAATGAACCTTTCCACTTACCTAAATTATTTTTTCTTTTAGTCAGTTCGCTTGATTTTCTATCTGCTTGTGGTGAAAAGGAAGGCAGTACATTGTCACCCACTGTGACTGCAATGTAGGACGGGGCGGGGGGGTTCTTAAGTGGGGCTTTAAAATGTGCTAGCTTATGCTACTTTACATTGGATATGTCATATACATGCTATTTATTAGTGGTGATTTTACATGGGGATTTCAACAAACTGACTGGACAAATTTAAATTAATACATACTTGCAAATGATACTCAGAAGTGTAAGAAAACAAAGTATAACAACCGGACAGCACAGTTTTATTATAAGCTCACTGTTAAATGTGAAATGAAATTTTTTTTTTTATTATTAAAAAAAAATTAATTACTCCCACAAAAACACGCACAAGTACCAAGATTTGGTACCACTGTGTATCAATATCGATTACCAAGTACTGGGAATTGGTAAAAACGTGAAAGATACCCATCCCCATACATACATTATAAACAAATATGTAACACATACTGAGCTTCAGGCACGTGCACACATAGGGCCCTATGGGTGCTTGAGCACCTGCCCTTTTTTGCCTCGTCTTAAAAAGTGCCCTCTGCCTGTGTGTGTGTTTTTTTTCCTTTTTTTTCTTTTTCTTTAAACAACATTAATAAATTCCTGTCTGGGATGTAAAAAAACCAAAACAAAAAAAACAGCGGTACAAAAACGCCACATTTTCTTGTAATACCGGGTTGTTTGAGCCTGCCGCTTCTGCCAGAGAGAGAGAGAGAGGGCGAGTGAGTGAGTGAGTAAGTGAGAGGAGAGAGAGCCAACTGCGCCCCTGAGACGTGACAGTGGAGCAACTTGAACCTGTGAGTTATGTTATGGTCTAGTCGCCGTCCACTTATTCAGCATCTAATATGGGTAATATTTCAGAAAAACGCTGTATTATTCTATTATTCAATGTGTCAGCTTCTGTTTTTGCCGGACGTCGGAGCACGGCGCATCAATTGAGCACGGCACATCAAGTCCGCACAGAGCAGAGCGGATCGTGCGGGACAGGAAGTAGTGTACAAAACACAAAATAAAACGCCGGGTTAATTTTCAAAATAAAATGCACTGTGTTTACGGCGGATCATATTTTTCTCCCAGTAGAGTTTTAGATATAAAGTTTATTGTAACTTTGCTATTACTGTGTGGGTTAACAAAATAATAATAATAATAATGATAATAATGATAATAATAACAATAATAATAATAATAATAATGATAATGATAATAATAATAATAATTATTATTATTATTAATAATCATAATAATAATTTCAGCATTCTGGGGATATAAGATGTAGGTTATCTGTTAGGAATATTGCCATCTGTATTTAAACTTGATTCATGTTGATTAAGCCTGCAGCACAATGCCAAAAAAAGAAAGGATACAGCCCTCTACTGGCCCCTGGTCCATATTTTTGGCCCCGTATTGCGTTTCAGTTGTTTAGTCTGAGCATTAAGTGAGAAAGACCATAAGTTACAACTTGATGGTGTTTTCATCAAGTTAAGGGAAGAAGGACAGATTTTCACATTGAAGTTTTTTCCATTTGGGTATTTATTTTTGTATTTTTTTTCAAAGTTCATGTTGCACTGTTCAATGTTCAATATTAAAGTGCTTATCTTTAACAATAAATAGCCTAATAATTAACCAGTGTTTTGTTGCTTTTCATGTCTTCCAAGCCTATGATAATGTGAATTAACTCATTATGACCATAATTTGTTGACACAAAAGAAATGGCAACCACTTTTACCTACAAAGGACACACAGCTAAGTAGTTAGCTTCCTATTAGCAAATTTAATTTTACATTAATTTCCATATTGTGTAAAGGACAAAAAAAAAAATTCCTGCCCTTTTCTGACTTTGAGCCCCTGCCCCTCTATAATCATGTGCACGTCCCTGCTGGGCTTAATACCTAATTAGTACCTAGAGTCTGTAGATCCTGGCCATCATTAGAATAAGAATCATGACTCCGAGTCTCAGCCAATTAAATGTCTTCCAAAGGAAGAAAATAAATACTTACTTTTGTAAATTTTCCGGTGAGCTGACGTCATCATCATAAAGGCCACTGGGGTCCAGCAGTGTACCTGTGGAGTAGCAGTACAGAAATACATCATTACTTCCCTGCCATGCATCCTGCAAACAGTCATTAGGAAGCAATGTACAAGTAGTCTTGCAGTGTGTTTACTTTTGCAAAGCTGCACAGCCAATTAACACCTAAATGTCCTCCAATAAACACATAAGGTTGGTATTTTCTTGTGAAGTGAATTAATTAACTCATAGTATGTTCTACATATGGTGAATGTTTATATTCCCCTTGGAGAAAGCAAACCACCAAGTTTAATTAAATAGTGGTATTTCAGTTGGAGCACAAAAATAGATAAGGCCCCTTAGTTTGATATTCGCAGGTGGATTGGATCATTTCTCGTAGGAAAAGAGGGTCTAAATGGGACTTCGGAATGCAAAAGTGATAGCCCTATCCTTGAGAAGAGACTACCTGTCTAGCTCAACACCAACATTTGAGTTATGACTTTAAGCAGTTGTTTTCCCAGACACTACACGGGAACATCTCCTTACATGGTGAGGTTGTGCTGTCCTGACTTAGAACACACCCAGACAGAGAAAGAAGGAATATATAACTGATGGTTTGGCTTCTCCAGGAGAGGAGTCCTTGATATTTGACCTGACATCCTCCCAGGAACTGCAGTCCTGTGTAATGACGCTCGCTTGTAATAAAGCAACTTTTGGTTCAGTACAACGTCTGCGACGTCTCTTTTGATCCAGCCGCACTGCCGTGTTGCCCTTCTGCCCGGCAGAGGGCGACAAGAACAGCAATTCACTTCACTTGTATTTTAGTCAAGTCATATATAGGCTACAAGGAGCTCGCAGCTACGCAACAGCTAAGCACACAATTGCACACAAGCTAGACGTACGTAACAAGTGTCCTTAATTGAGCAATATTGCAGTTTACTACTTACTGTGTAATACTAAATAGGTTAGTTTTTTTCATACCTACCATCGCCCTCTGTTTGAATATTTTCACTTGATCAAACCTTTTCTAACATTCCACACTACAAAATAATAAAAGTATGAGTGATTCCTGCTAGTATCGTATTAGAGTAATACCGGTATCGGCCAATACTCAAGGCTCCAATATCGGTATCGTATTACAAGTGAAAACAATTGTGTCGGGAGATCCTTCGAGTGAAACAGGCTACTCTAACCTTCATTTTTCACTTGGTGCGAGTGCTTAACTTGTCTCCATTCAATATGGTGACATTATTTTTGGAGGGTAAAACAATTATCAATAGTGTTCATCATGTCGTTTTCAAATATAAGTTAAAGATTCCTGTCTGCAGACAAATACTTTTTTTTAAATAATGGGCCTGCGATAAGGTGGCCACTTGTCCAGAGTGTACCCCGCCTTCCGCTGGAATGCAGCTGGGATAGGCCCTAAATCCCCGCGACTCCGGGAGGGACAAGCAGTAGAAAATCAATGAATGGATGGAAGAATGTTGTACCTAAAAATGACGTCACAGGCCCAAAGGGTTAATCGCCCGTATGGATGCCAATATAGGCTTGTATCTGATGACTGTGTGTCAAAGAAAAGAAAAGCGAGAGTGAAATTAAACACGATTTGGTCCAAGCTGCTCAAACGTTGCAAGCATCATGAAGGATAAAGTTGAAAGAATCTGCACCTATTAAATGTAACACATTGTAATAGCAGTGGAAATATGAAGGACCTAGAGACTGTCTTTGAAAACACACACATTGTGGTAAATTATACCGTATACAATTTTCTTATATGATTGTGAGCTAGCATGTATTTGTATTTGGTCACAGAATCCTTTAGAGGATTATTCTACTAAGGTCAAAAGTGCACATGTCCATCACAAGCACTCCAGAGAGCGGTGGCTGTTGCCCCCAGGAAATTGGAAGCCTACAGTAATGCAAGTTTGGATTTTAGGAGGAAGTGTAAAGACATTAGCAACATCTGGTAGGAAGGCCTCACAAGTAGGAGTAGAGGATAGGGGTCGGAGGTCATTCGACTCAAACCGATCAGAGGAAATAGGTTAACCGGCCAAACAACAAGCTGGGCTTTTGTCCAGACTGACCGGCTCCAAGGCTAAAGTTATGAAGAGTGGGGGTCTTTGTGTAAAAGGTATGTAAGGACAGTTGTCCGAGAGTACAGCAGAAGAGTGATTATGTCCGTACTCTTTCTCCTGGAAGCTGCAGTTCTAGTCTGAGGCTCGCTGAAACAAATAAAGATTTTTGTTCGACGATTCCACGTTGGCGTCTTCTTGACCCATCACACAGTCACTCTGTCCTGGGAGAGTGACACGACCATTGAATATACAATACAAAGACTTCCCAAACACTTCCGCAGTCTCTTCTTTGTCTAAGACTGTGGCAAGCCCGCCGCTGCCCTCTTCAGCCTACACTGGGTAATTACAGTTCATTACAAAATATTCCCATCGCTAGACTACCGCCTCGTCACAAAGGCCCTCACCCTCAGAGCACTGAACATTGGCTTTTTAAAAACTACAAAAACACAGTCTCAGCTGGCACCACCCACATTGTGACCCACATAGTCTCTGAAATATTGCAGCTGCATCTTGCCCTTAGTAGGCACCCGTGCACAGCCGACCCAGGCAGCTATTCGTGGTGCAGGTAGGGCCCTCTGGCCCCACCAGCTGAGGGCGCCGTTTGGTCTCTTTTCCTGTTTTCAATATTGTGCATTGATGAGAAAATGGCAGCATGACTCATTACTTTGAAACACAAGTTGAGTACACTGGAAGTTAGCAATCAAAGACTAATGCTGCTAGTGTATTTAAATAGACTTTCTCTCCCGCACAAGACAATAACATTTGTTTCCTGTTCATTTAGAATACAGGCGTCAAACTCAAGGCCCGGGGGCCAGATCTGGCCCACGACATTATTTTATCTGGCCCGCAAACACCTGAAAATAATTTGTGTTGATAAAGTACTTAATATTTTCTCACTAAATGTAATTTATTTTTTTCATTTTGACAGAAAACATATATGTACTGCTTGAAATTGCATACCTTTTATTTTATATATATATATATATATATATATATATATATATATATATATATATATATATATATATATATATATATATATATATATATATATATATATATATATATATATATATATATATATATATATATATATATATATATTTGTTTTTTTTTGCATACCTTTTAAACTTTAATAGTATCCAATATTGCAACAAATATTAAAGTGTATTATCATAATTTCCAAACATTTTTTGTCTAAATAAAAATAAATACTTAAATATCTGCTTAACTTATGATTTAACAGCAAACTACCCATCAAATTAATAAAAATGACAATAAATTTAACGTTGTTCTTTAAAATTCTATTGACTGAGCTGCCATATTTTTACTTTAAAATCTTGTTTTTAACTGTGTGTTACTTTAAATGGAAAGACGGTGCACTTGTTTTTAGGGTAGAAAAACTGGCTGCTAAGTTGCCAGAGTAAAAAAGTAACTGTTTTTCCATTAACAATATAATGTTGTAAAAACAAATTTAACACAAAAAATGTTATATTTTACTGTAAAATGTTGTAAATGTAAAGTTTTTACTGTAAAATCGACAGTCTACTTAAGACAATTTATATAATTAATAATGATATCCAGAGGCAAATTCATACATTATTCGCTGTTACAAGCGATGAGAGCCACAACTGCAATTTGGCCCTCAATGAAAACCAGTTTGACATCCCTGATCTAGATCATATGTTCTTTGCATAAACTTGATGAAATATGATAATCCCCCTTTCTCTCTTTCATTTGCCTCCATTCTCTAATTTATAACATACTTCAAAAGACGAAAGGCAGACCAAATCTAGTCTGCATCAATTAGAAATGAAATAATTGTGGTGCAAAATGCTTATTTAATATGTCAGTTTAAAGTCTGCTTTGCGTAGACATCAGACTGTTAATGAACAATATACGAACAATATACATTGAATTGAAAGATATTTCATGGTAATCTTTTACTGATACACACACACATTCTTGTATTTGTTATTTGTATTTGTCCATCCATCCATCCATTTTCTACCGCTTATTCCCTTCGGGGTCGCGGGGGGCGCTGGAGCCTATCTCAGCTACAATCGGTATTGTTTTTTAAAAGTTTAACTTGAGAACTCTGAAAAATGCCTACCTCTTTAGGACCACCCTTTCTAGATATATAAAGATTTGTATTTACAACATTAATAATATATACAAACTATGCAAATATAAAAAAGGTAAGCTTTTAGTAAAACATTTTTTGTTTTGATTTTTTTTGTTTATAATTGGTTTTTAATCTTCATTATTTACTTCAAGTTATTACAGTATGTGTCTATATACATATTTATTTTAGTTTTTTTAATTAATTATGGCCAAAGAGGTTGCCTTTCAATTCCTTACACACACTTGTTATTACATATGTTGGCCAGAGAGGGAGAACTTCAATTTTTTACACACACTTGTTATTTCATATGTTGACCAGAAGGGGAGCATTTTTAAAAACGACACACAGTCAATTTGAAAAATCCCTCCTTTTTGGGACCTCCTTAATTTTGATAGATTTCACCACCGGGGGTGCAAATGAGACATTCTCTCTTAGATGCAATGCTTTTCCGTATTGGGAACATGATTTTGGTCCTAACTTGTTCACCGGTCCTCATATGGAAGGTACTTTTCCTTGTTGATGTCTCAAGAAGGGTAGAAATAAAAGAACACACACACACACACACACACACACACACACACACACACACACACACACACACACACACACACACACACACACACACACACACACACACACACACACACACACACACACACACACACACACACACACACACACACACACACACACACACACACACACACACATAGATACATACAGTGGTTGTGTTGTGTTGTGTGTTGTTACCCAGAGCCCAAGGTTTGTCTTCTCCTGGTCCCTGGCGACACGGGTCCTTGTATAAAGTAAAAACTGCATGCTGCTGTTCCAGCTTGTCCTCTGGGGAAAAATAAAACATACAATATTTTTCTATCAATCATATAATTAAAAAAAATCTGTATATGCCTACAGAAATTGTTTTATTTAATACAATACTAGAGATGAACTTTCTAACTTCTAATACAATACCAATATTGGAGCCTTGACTATTGACCGATACTAATATTGATCTAATACAAACAATATCAGCAGGAGAAAAGGTTTGATTAAGTGAAATTAGACAAAGAGAGAGAAATGGTAGGTATGAAAAACACTAACCTATTTATTGTCTGAAATAGAACTATGCTTTTTTTTAAATGGAGTTGAGTGGTATTTTGTTTTGGTGACATGTAAGGGCCACAAAAATGAATGAAGTTCAGTTCATGATGGAGTAAGTTGAAAGATGCGGACATGTTTCTTAATGGATATTTTCTAATAATCTTCTGCCTTGAAGACTTTCTACGTATAAATAATATGTAACTATAATTATTTGATACTTATATTGAAAAATGTGCTGTTTTAGACTGCAATATTGTTTAATTAAGGACACTCAATATGTATGTCTAGTTTTTCCACTCTACTGGTATTTTAAACTATAAATATTTTTAGACTGACTTGAACATTTGATACTGAAAAATAAAATGAAATAAACTTAAAGACTAATAATACATTCAAATTGATCAGCAACATTAACTGAGGAACGAACAAAACAAAAATGAATAAAACAATTGTGCTGATTTTTGTTTTGTTTTTTTGGACAAAATAAGTTAAGTCAGGAAATGGCTACAATTTGTCGTGCACAGCTTTTCAAAGCAGGATTTGAAGCGTGATACTGATAAAGCATGTTCCCCGGAATCACTATGCTAGCCAATCAGTGACAGGTGAGTGAGCCAGTGCTCAGACTGAAGACGTGGAAAAAAGGAGGGAAACAGGAAATGAGAGTGCTGGACAAGAAATGCAATAAAACAACAGAAACTCATAATAATTGTCATTAGGGATCATGACAATATAATCTAATGGAAAACATGGTTACAGTTGAAAATCACACACTTGGTTAACACCTAAATGCACCATACGAATGCAGCTGGGATAGGCTCTAGCCACCCCTGCGACACCGAGAGGGACAAGCGGTAGAAAATGGATGGATGGATGGTAGTGGCGTACGATTCTTAAAGCAGTGCTTTTCACCACTGTGACGTGGCACACCAGTGTGCTGTGAGAGATTGTCATGTGTGCCGTGGGAATTTTGCCCATTGCATCGGATCGGTGAAAAAAACTCAGTTAATGCAAAAAATAAAATAAAAATGTAAGAATGTGTTAATAGTGCAGTTCAGTAATCTTCCACTAGACAGCAGCAGGTACTTAAAGACCCTTGTTAGTCACAATTTTGTTAGTGTTTTTAGAACCAGTGAGGTGATGGAAAGATGGATAAATATCTGTAAAAACTAAAAAGCATCTGCATTTCTTTGAAGGGAATATCAAATCTTGTTTTCTTAGTTTTCGCCTCTTGTCTACATGTAAACCTACTTTCATCCTTAAAAATAACTTGTTAAAATACAAGCAAGGAAAAAGGGGCCTGCAGCCCTGAAATAATTTCACTACGGCTGAAGAGCTGACAGCGATAATTGGAAGATGAATTTCACTTTTATTCCTAGGAACAAAATACCAGATAATGGATATGTGAAGTGAAATACAAAACCCAAAACCAGTGAAGTCGGCACGTTGTGTAAATGGTAAATACAAACAGAATACAATGATTTGCAAATCCTTTTCAACTTGTATTCAGTTGAATAGACTGCAAAGTAATGTTCGAAGTAATGTTCGAAGTGAGAAACTTTTTTTTTTTTTTTGCAAATAATCATTAACTTAGAATTCAGTGGCAGCAATACATTGCAAAAAAGTTGGCACAGGGGCATTTTTAACACTGTGTTACATGGCCTTTCCTTTTAACAACACTCCGTTAACGTTTGGGAACTGAGGAGACCAATTTTGAAGCTTTTCAGGTGGAATTCTTTCCCATTCTTGCTTGAAGTATAGTTTAAGTTGCTCAACAGTCCGGGGTCTCCGTTGTGGTATTTTAGGCTTCATATTGTGCCACACATTTACAAACCCCGTTTCCATATGAGTTGGGAAATTGTGTTAGATGTAAATATAAACGGAATACAAAGATTTGCAAATCATTTTCAACCCATATTCAGTTGAATATGCTACAAAGACAACGTATTTGATGTTCAAACTGATAAACATTTTTTTTTGCAAATAATCATTAACTTTAGAATTTGATGCCAGCAACACGTGACAAAGAAGTTGGGAAAGGAATTTAGGGATTTCACCATCTACGGTCCGTAATATCATCAAAGGGTTCAGAGAATCTGGAGAAATCACTGCACGTAAGCAGCTAAGCCTTTGATCCCTCAAGCTGTACTGCATCAACAAGCGACATCAGTGTGTAAAGGATATCACCACATGGGCTCAGGAACACTTCAGAAACCCACTGTCAGTAACTACAGTTGGTCGCTACATCTGTAACTGCAAGTTAAAACTCTCCTATGCAAGGCGAAAACCGTTTATCAACAACACCCAGAAACGCCGTCGGCTTCGCTGGGCCTGAGCTCATCTAAGATGGACTGATACAAAGTGGAAAAGTGTTCTGTGGTCTGATGAGTCCACATTTCAAATTGTTTTTGGAAACTGTGGACGTCGTGTCCTCCGAACCAAAGAGGAAAAGAACCATCCGGATTGTTATAGGCACAAAGTTGAAAAGCCAGCATCTGTGAAGGTATGGGGGTGTATTAGTGCCCAAGACATGGGTAACTTACACATCTGTGAAGGAGCCATTAATGCTGAAAGGTACATACAGGTTTTGGAGCAACATATGTTGCCATCCAAGCAACGTTACCATGGACGCCCCTGCTTATTTCAGCAAGACAATGTCAAGCCACGTGTTACATCAATGTGGCTTCATAGTAAAAGAGTGCGGGTACTAGACTGGCCTGCCTGTAGTCCAGACCTGTCTCCCATTGAAAATGTGTGGTGCATTATGAAGCCTAAAATACCACAATGGAGACCCCCGGACTGTTGAACAACTTAAGCTGTACATCAAGCAAGAATGGGAAATAATTCCACCTGAGAAGCTTAAAAAATGTGTCTCCTCAGTTCCCAAACGTTTAGTGAGTGTTGTTAAAAGGAAAGGCCATGTAACACAGTGGTGAACATGCCCTTTCCCAACTACTTTGGCACGTGTTGCAGCCATGAAATTCTAAGTTAATTATTATTTGCAAAAAAAAATAAAGTTTATGAGTTTGAACATCAAATATCTTGTCTTTGTAGTGCATTCAATTGAATATGGGTTGAAAAGGATTTGCAAATCATTGTATTCCGTTTATATTTACATCTAACACAATTTCCCAACTCATATGGAAACGGGGTTTGTACAATGGGAGACAGGTCTGGACTACAGGCAGGCCAGTCTAGTACCCGCACTCTTTTACTATGAAGCCACGCTTTTGTCCCACTGAAATAAGCAGAGATAATGAGCAAGACGGCAGTGAGTTGGAGGTGCTTCTTGCGGGAGTGTAAAATGTACTCTATTCTACTATTGCTGCAAGTTAGTGCAGCAGTGTATGTGCCGGGAACAAGGTGTTGTGTAGTATTTCACACTTTTTATTAGGCGGGTGTGCAGTTGTGCAAGTTGTGTTTTGATGCCACGCAAAAGCGGCGCGATGGAGTGATGTCAGACGGCGACTGGACACCTGTCAGCCGAAACTATCTTGCTTCTGAGCAACATTATGGATTATGGAGCTTTAAATATTATATTATGGATCATTATATTATTTACATTTTTCACTTTTTTGAGTGGATTAATATTGGCCGTGGATTGCTAGATTGCTTGACACTGGACTTTGAAGGTATTTTGAGGAGGAAATATTGTTGTCCATCCATCCATTTTCTACCGCTTGTCCCTTTTGGGGTCGCGGGGGATGCTGGAGCCTATCTCAGCTGCATTCGGGCGGAAGGCGAGGTACACCCTGGACAAGTCGCCACCTCATCACAGGGCCAACACAGATAGACAGACAACATTCACACTCACATTCACAAACTAGGGCCCATTTAGTGTTGCCAATCAACCTATCCCCAGGTGCATGTCTTTGGAGGAAGCCGGAGTACCCGGAGGGAACCCACGCAGACACGGGGAGAACATGCAAAAGGTAGACATTTTTGTGTGGTGTTGCTTCCTTATTTGTGATTAATCTAGGCCAGGGGTTGGCAACCCAAAATGTTGAAAGAGCCAAATTGGACAAAAAATACAAAAAACAAATCTGTCTGGAGCCGCAAAAAATTAAAAGCTTTAGAGTGTCCGCCCTGAGATCGGTAGGTTGGAGTTCAAATCCCAGCCGAGTCATACCAAAGACTATAAAAATGGGACCCATAACCTCCCTGCTTGGCACTCAGCATCAAGGGTGGAGTTGGGGGTTAAATCACCAAAATGATTCCCGGGCGCGGCGCCGCTGCTGCCCACTGCTCCCCAAGGGGATGGGTCAAATGCAGAGGACAAATTTCACCACATCTAGTGTGTGTGTGACAATCATTGGTACTTTAATCTTTAATCTTAATCTTAATGAAGTCAACACATGATGTATGTGTCTATATTAGCTATATTAGCCTACTATCAAAATGACTATGTGTTGCAGGCTGACACAAATCTTTGTTGACTGAAATGTTGAAATGTAATATTTATTCTACACATTTTTACAACGTTGGAAAACATTAGTAAAACGCAGGCTTCTCAGAGGGTGAGATAACTCCTCTAAATTACTGTCTTAGAATGGCCAAATGTATATATGTGTGTGTCCAAGTTGAAGGAAACGGCAGGCTGTCTTCTTCTAATGGATTTATAACAATCTATGTAAGCTGGGTTACGTTTGCTGTGGTCTGGAACAACATGGCACACAAACCACTATCAGAAATGCAGGCAATATTACATAGAGATAATATGTCATGAGAAATGCAGATATAAATGAAATACACAGAGGACATAGGAAATTAAATGAGGCATAATGATGCAATATGTACATACAGCTAGCGTAAATAGCATGTTAGCATCGATTAGCTTGCAGTCATGCACTGACCAAATATGCCTGATTAGCACTCCACACAAGTCAACATCAACAAAGCTCACCTTTGTGCATTCACGCACAGCATAAAAAGATTGGTGGACAAAATGAGACAAAAAAAGAGTGGCAAAAAACACGTCTTTCTCTGGCAACATTGAAGAAAGTTATACATGTAAAGAAACTAGGGTGAGTTCAAGGACCGCCAAAATTAGTAGGACAATATAGCGCTTGCCAAATACTCTCATCAGAGAATCATGTTTAGTATAAACTGTGGGATTTCTAACAATTAGGGAGGTTTGTGTCATGTTGTCCTCCAACAGAAACCCCATTAAAATAAAAATATATTTTCCCCCCATCTTTTTCTATTGTCATACATTTTTTTTAAAAAGCTCCAAGGAGCCACTAGGGCGGCGCTAAAGAGCCGCATGTTGCAGACCCCCGTTCTCGGCTGATTATCAATCCTTTAGTGCTGGGCGATATGGAAAAAAAAAATAAAAAAAAATCATCCGATCTTTATTAATATTCTATTTTTTTGCATTGTTTTCAACCTGCCAGTTTTATAGCATGTGCACTAAAAACTAAATAAAATAAAGATTATTTCAACGTTTTATTAACATTCTAAGTGAATAAAAAAGGGAATTAAATAAGAAAAAGCACAATTAAAATGTCCCAATAAATTTGAGTTTGCATGTTTCCAAGTAAAAGAAAGATGAAACAGTTATTATTATTTCAACACTGGTGGTTCCACTATTAGAAGCTGTGAAGTTATCATCAACTTTTTCACACAGCTTTATGGCGACAAGTAGTCAACATATTTGCAAAAAAAAACACATCACCTGACATGTAGAAGTCATTTGGGAAATGTTCGTCTCTGTATTTTGGATTTAGTTTGGTAGTTTGAGGTGGCCGTGTGCCAAGGAGGCATGGCATGGCACAGAAATGGCCCCAGAAGGGGGCACCGTGAAGGGCTGTATATAGAGAACTGGCCCCTGGCTGGCCCGGCTCCATGGAGGTGAATGTTTGTGTGAGACCCAAAGTAATAGCGTTGATGGACAATACAGGGTTTGTTATTTAATAGGAAATATTAATGATCTCTGCTCTCTGTTGATGATCACAAAAAAAATATATTATTCATCCAGCCATCCATTTTCTACCGCTAAATACAATGTATTAGTATAAAATGGGTTAAAATCATTCTCATTATGTTTAACTACATTAAATTATTAATTTTCAAATCATGTTACAGGTTACAAAAGCTCCTTTTGGCTGCTGACTGATGACGTAACGTCGTATAGAGAAGAGCGTGGATGACCTAGAATAAAATCTTTTAAAAAAATGATTTCTTAAAATAGTTTTGAAATAAAAATATAAAAATAAGATTTTTTGGTCTTGAATCGATTCTTGAAAGTTTTAAATTGATTTACAATCCAAATAAATAAGTATCACAATTCAGTTGTGAACCACTAATGCAGGCCTGGGCAATTATTTTGACTCAGGGGCCCAAATTTAGAGAAAAAAATGTGTCTGGGGTCCGGTATATTTAATGTCAGGAACACTAATACAAAACCTCACAATAATGTCTGATTGAATGCTAAAAACGTTATGACAGACCGCCTTAAAAAACGGAGTGGAATTTGAAATTTTTTTACTGAATGAGACACCCAGAATGTACATGAAAATAAAGAATGTGAGATTTACAATATTAACTATTAACGATATTTTTTAAAAATTGTATTACATTTTTTTTTGTCATAAAGAAATACAATCATGTGTGCTTACGGACTGTATCCCTGCAGACTGTATTGATCTATATTGATATATAATGTAGGAACCAGAAATATTAATAACAGAAAGAAACAACCCTTTTGTGCGAATGAGTGTGAATGAGTTTAAATGGGGGAGGGAGGTTTTTGCTTCTCTTTCTTCCCCTCCATTTTTCTGCGTTCTTTCGTATGTCAAGTTATCATTACGTATATGTATTGTTGCATTTGAACAACTGTATTGTTGATAATAAAGGTAAAGTATTGGTATTGTTCATTATCAATAGCGCTATCTCTATTGGTATTTGTATTGCTCCATTTGTAGGGTAATAATGCTCGTCATTTCTGTATTATTTTTTATTTTCGCTAACTGCTTATTTGCTATTACTTTTACCATCATATTTGTACATGTCGTATTTGCTGATGTTGCTCTGTTGTTGTTGTTGTTGTTGTGTTTGCTGTTGTTGTTTTTGTCTCTCTGTCTAATCCCCCTCTTGTCCCCACAATTTCCCCCTCCGTCTTCCTTTTTTTCTCTTTCTATCTCCTCCTGCTCCGGCCCGGCTGCACCAAATGATAATATAAATACATTTAATAAAGTCAAATACAAATAAGGCAACAAGAGAAGTATCCTACACTTCTCTTTTGTAAAGTAAATCTGAACAGCAGATATGGGCATCTACATCAACTATATGATTTGCCTGAGAAGCTGGACAGGACAAAAATAAAAAACAAAAAATAAAAAAGTTTTGAAATTAAAATAAGATTTTTTGGTCTTGAATCAATTCTTGAAAGTTTTAAATTGATTTACAATCCAAATAAATAAGTATCACAATTCAGTTGTGAACCACTAATGCAGGCCTGGGCAATTATTTTGACTCAGGGGCCCAAATTTTGAGAAAAAAATGTGTCTGGGGGCCGGTATATTTCTTGTCAGGAACACTAATACAAAACCTCACAATAATGTCTGATTGAATGCTAAAAAAGGTATGACAGACCGCCTTAAAAAACAGAATGGAATTTTTAAATTGTTTTACTGAATGAGACACCCAGAATGTACATGAAAATAAAGAATGTGAGATTTACAATATTAACTATTAACAATTTTTTTTTAAATTTAATTTAAATTTTTTTTGTCATAAAGAAATAAAATCATGTGTGCTTACGGACTGTATCCCTGCAGACTGTATTGATCTATATTGATATATAATGTAGGAACCAGAAATATTAACAGAAAGAAACAACCCTTTTGTGCTAATGAGTGTGAATGAGTGTAAATGGGGGAGGGAGGTTTTTTGGGTTTGTGTACTAATTGTAAGTGTATCTTGTGTGTTTTATGTTGATTTAATAAAAAAATAAAAAATAAAAATATTTTTATTTTTTATTTTTTTTTATTTCTTGTGCGGCCCGGTACCAATCGATCCACGGACCGATACCGGGCAGCGGCCCGTGGTTGGGGACCACTGACTTAGATTACCATAGTAACTAATTAGATTACCATAACAACTAGTATATCATGCAAAAGCGCAAATTCCAACCATTGAAATACTTTGTATAGTTCAAGAGTTATGGTAATTTGAAAACATCACTGCACATCATAATGGCAGCTACAGTTTCCATATTAAAGATCTAAAAAAAGCTATTTGGGAATGTCCGGCAGGCCAGATTGAAAAGCTTAACGGGCTAAAAGCGGCCCCCGGGCCTTAATTTGCCCAGGTCTGCACTAATGGATACTATGGATATATTTACGCCCACCCCACATACATAACCAAGGCTGGAAGCCATGTTCCTTAGCAACTAGTGACTGTGACTGACCAGTCAGCTACCCACTCTGACTGTGAGGACCCCTGATAACATATCATATCATATCATCCCTAAACAAAAATAAAAACACAATTCTGGGCCCCTTAATGGCACTTATGCTTGTGACGTCACTTCTTCCTGGATTGTTACAAACCTTACAAAAAGCTGGAGGATATGTGAACTGCTCGTCTTTGGATAACACGTCTCCCATTTGTCAAAAATATTTACATAAGCTTTAGATGTTTTCTCTGTCGTCCTCATGTCCATCAATTTCTTATAAATAAAAGTGTGGTTCGAAGTTGAGACAAACATATGATGATTTGTTGTCTGATCATACCTGAAGAGCAATTGTCGAAGTTGAGGTCTCCCAGAAGGACGTCAAAGGCCACGAGGTCTTCTAGCGCTTTCTGTCCTTCCGTGAGTTGTGACGAAGCTTGGCGAAACTCCTCTCCCCATCGGAGCAACCAATCCAGCTGCTCACATCTCACAGCGGCGTCACCTGGGAGCAGACACAACTTTGTGATGTCATAACAGTGTTAGGGATGGGCGATTCGGCCTAAAATCTACATTACGATATCAATTATTTCCTCATTTCTTTTTATTACATACACTATTTTGAGCAAAATAAAGTCAATACGGCAACATAAATAAACATAAACAATAAATACTATTGGCTCTGATTTTCTTGAAAAAAACGACCAAAAAACAACAATTTTGTGATAACAAAAAATATTGATCTAATCAGTGTAGTCTCGACTAGAGATGTCCGGTAATATCGGCCGATAAATGCTTTAAAATGTAATATCGGAAATTATCGGTATCGGTTTCAAAAAGTAAAATTAATTACTTTTTAAAATGCTGCTGTACAGAACGGTACACATCCGGTAAAACACGGACGTAGGGCATACTTGCCTACCGTGCCGATTTTCACGGGAGACTCCCGAATTCCCGAAAATCTCCCGGGGCAATCATTCTCCCGAATTTCTCCTGATTTCCACCCAGACAACAATATTGGGGGCGTGCCTTAAAGCACTGGTACCCAACCAACCGGGCCGCGCAAGAAATAATAAAAAAAAATAAAAAAATAAAAAATGTTTTATTAAATCAACATAAAAAACACAATTTATACAATATATATCAAAATAGATCAATACAGTCTGCAGGGATACAGTCCGTAAGCACACATGATTGTATTTCTTTATGGAAAAAAAAAATTAAAAAAAAATCCCTCCACCCCGGTCCGTGGGACAAATTTTCAAGCGTTGACCGGTCCCCAGCTACAAAAAGGTTGGGGACCACTGCCTTAAAGGCACTGCCTTTAGCGTCCTCTACAACCTGTCGTCACGTCCGCTTTTCCTCCATCAAACAGCGTGCCGGCCTAGTCACATAATATATGCGGCTTTTACACACACATAAGTGAATGCAAGGCATACTTGGTCAACAGCCATACAGGTCACACTGAGGGTGACCGTATAAACAACTTTAACACTGTTACAAATATGCGCCACACTGTGAACCCACACCAAACAAGAATGACAAACACATTTCGGGAGAACATCCGCACCGTAACACAACATAAAAACAACAGAACAAATACCCAGAACCCCTTGCAGCACTAACTCTTCCGGGACGCTACAATATACACCCCTGCTACCACCAAACCCCGCCACCCCCCAACCCCAACCCCAACCTCAAACCCCCCCCATCTCCCGAATTCGGAGGTCTCAAGGTTGGCAAGTATGCTCTAGTATACTCTGGACTGAAGCTGTGTGCCTTCATTGTTTTTGTAGCTGTTGTTTTGAGGCAAGTTTAAAAATTTAAAAAAAATAATGCACTTTGTGAAAGTCAAAGTATAGTATTTCCCATAGTTGTAGTGGGTATTAGGATTATCTCAGGGAGAGCATGTCCCAAATTCCAAACTGCTGTTTTGAGGCATGTTAAAAAAAATTATGCACTTTGTGACTGCAATAATAAATATGGCAGTGCCATGTTGGCACTTTTTTCCATAACTGGAGTTGAAGTTGTTCTCTTATTTTGGAAAACCTCGTTTTTGACTGATTGATTGAAACTTGTATTAGTAGATTGCACAGTACAGTACATATTTCGTACAGTTGACCACTAAATGGTAACACCCGAATAAGTTTTTCAACTTGTTTAAGTCGGGGTCCACGTTAATCAATTCATGGTAAAGTTACATTGTTTAATGCATCCAGCGGGGCATCACAACAAAATTAGGCATAATAATGTGTTAATTCCACAACCGTATATATCGGTATCGGTTGATATCAAAATCGGTAATTAAGAGTTGGACAATATCGGAATATCGTATATCGGCAAAAAAGCCATTATCGGACATCTCTAGTCTCGACCATATACTGATACTAAACTTGGTATCGTTACTGTCAATATTTGTATCGGTCTGCCCACCCGTAGCGGTTATTATAGCTTTTTCTATCCTCCTATGGTGTAAGGCTGAAACGACGCGTCGACATAGTCGACGTCATCGGTTACGTAAATACGTCGACGCCGTTTTTGTGCGTCGACGCGTCGCATATTTACGTCACACTACCGTCATGGCGGAGCGCAAAGCAGACTGTGCGAGCGAGGGGGAAAAAATCACGCCAAAAGTGGTCAAAAGTGTGGGAGTATTTCAATACACGGCCTAATAATGTTGTTGTATGCACACTGTGTCGAGCGGAAATGGCCTATCATAGCAGCACAACGGCTATGAACGAACATTTGAAAAGAAAACCATTAACTAGTCAATCGTCCGCGCGAGCATACGTTGTCATCATTACACAAAAACATGAATGTGTCATTTGTATCTGCTAGGGGTGTAACGGTACGTGTTTTGTATTGAACCGTTTCGGTACGGGGGTGTACCGAACGAGTTTCTAAGCTAAAGCTAACTTTAGCTGCTAAAGTGTTAACAAGCTGCTTTGCTCCTTCTGCGGCTACCTCTGTCTCAGCACGCAGCATTGTCCCACCCACACAACCATCTGATTGGTACACACAAAGCGTTATACAAAGCGTTATCAGCCAATCAGCAGTGTGTATTCAGAGCGCATGTAGTCAGCGCTTCAGCGTGGAGCAGATAGGTGTTTAGCAGGTGAGCATCAGGCAGCGGACTCTCCCCAAATGATAATAAACACCTCCCAGTCAACTACTAGTAACATCACTATGAGCCCGTTGACCTTCTAGAAGTATAAACTGGAGCTCAGCTCACTCGCAGTCCTGGCTTGAGGTGAAGGCTAATTACCTCTCAGTTCCAGCCACATCGACCCCTTCTGAGCGCCTATTTTCAGCTGTGGGAATATTGTAAACAAGAAAAGAACCAGAGCATGTAGACATGCTAACCTTTCTTCATTACAACTGTTAGTCACTCACTGGAATGAGTATAATTGGTTATTGTGTACTGTGTTGGACTGGGTGTTTATTTTGCACATTTTAAAAGCAATACTTAATGTTTACAGTGCTCCAGAATATTTAGATTGGTACTTTTTTGTATTGGATGTTTATCTTTATTTTTGCACATTTTAGCAAATAAGCAATACTTTCACTTTTGTTGAAATGTTTACACTGTTGTTACAGAATATTTAGTTTTGCACTTTTTTGTATTGGATGTTTATCTTTATTTTTGCACATTTTAAAGCAAAATAAGCAATACTTTTACTTTTGAAATGCTTATACTATTGCAGAATATTAAGATTTGCACTGGATGTTTACTTTTATATTTGCACATTAAAAAGCAAATAAGCTACTTTTAATTTTGTTAAATGTTAAAAGTTTTAAATGTTTACATTGTTACAGAATATTTTGTCATGTTGTTGTCAATGTTGACTGAGTGGCCATACTTCTTTTTTTTTGTAAATAAAAGCCATGCCTTTTGAAAAAACAGGCCTACATTTATTTTTTCATCTTCATTTTAAATAAAAAAATAATCGGTAAAAGGAAAAATAATCTATAGATGAATCGAAAAAATAATCTATAGATTAACCGATTAATCGAAAAAAATAATCTATAGATTAATCGACGGAAAAATAATCGTTAGCTGCAGCCTTACTATGGTGTGTAGTGTAGCATGCCGAGCTATTTCTTGTCCTCTTGTCCTGAAATGGATTAAATGGTAGATGGATTATACTTGTAAAGCGCTTTCCTAGCTTTAAGGTACTCAAAGCACTTTGACACTATCTCCACATTCACCTACGGATGACGCAGCATCAGGATCAACTGGGGGTTCAAAATACAACTACGACAACTTCAGATTGGTTTTTTTGTTGTCTTTTTTACTTCGGTCCACAGTAGGACAGGCACATTCTAAAAATGTACATGTTACAAATGATCCTCTTGACAAAACACTTCAAGTTAGTTGAACATTCTGAGGAAAAAATTGGTTCAGTTTCAAAAACATCATGAAGGACACAATGAACTTAGACCTCATCTCAGTGTATCTACAAAGTGATTAAACTTTGAGTCAAAGCCCATCTAGAATTTAACAAAAAACAAAATAAAGCATAAATAAAAACTTTTCTATGTATCAACTATCTTATTTGTCATTTCCACTGTTCACTTTCTTTAAATTTGCACAAAAGACAATCATTTTCACAGAACTATATCAATGTGCGGCGTCTGATGCAGCATTTTAAGTGAGGTTACCAATTGTTTATTTTACTTCTGTTTGTTTTACTTTGGGTCAAGGGGGAGGAGTCACAGCCCCGCTTTACTGTGTACCTCTTGCTTGGTATACTTGCTCGCCCCTGTATAAACTATTTACTATTTATATATATATATATATATATATATATATATATATATATATATATATATATATATATATATATATATATATATATATATATATATATATATATATATACACTACCGTTCAAAAGTTTGGGGTCACCCAAACAATTTTGTGGAATAGCCTTCATTTCTAAGAACAAGAACAGACTGTCGAGTTTCAGATGAAAGTTCTCTTTTTCTGGCCATTTTGAGCGTTTAATTGACCCCACAAATGTGATGCTCCAGAAACTCAATCTGCTCAAAGGAAGGTCAGTTTTGTAGCTTCTGTAACGAGCTAAACTGTTTTCAGATGTGTGAACATGATTGCACAAGGGTTTTCTAATCGTCAATTAGCCTTCTGAGCCAATGAGCAAACACATTGTACCATTAGAACACTGGAGTGATAGTTGCTGGAAATGGGCCTCTATACACCTATGTAGATATTGCACCAAAAACCAGACATTTGCAGCTAGAATAGTCATTTACCACATTAGCAATGTATAGAGTGTACTTCTTTAAAGTTAAGACTAGTTTAAAGTTATCTTCATAGAAAAGTACAGTGCTTTTCCTTCAAAAATAAGGACATTTCAATGTGACCCCAAACTTTTGAACGGTAGTGTATATATGAATGTATATGTATGTGTATTAGTGTTGTTCCGATACCAATATTTTGTATTTCAATCCTTTGATACTTTTCTAAATAAAGGGGACCACAAAAAATTGCATTATTGGCTTCATTTTAACAACACATGTTACGGTACATTAAACATTTGTTTCTTATTGCAGGTTTGTCCTTAAATATAATAGTGAACATATAAGACAACTTGTCTTTTGTTAGTAAGGAAACAAACAAAGGCTCCTAATTTAGCTGCTGACGTATGCAGTAACATATTGTGTAATTTATCATTCTATTACGTTGTCCAAATTGTAAAGGACAAGCAGTAGAAAATTAATTATTAATCTACTTGTTCATTTACTGTTAATATCTGCTTACTTTCTCTTTTAACATATTCTATCTACACTTCTGTTAAAATGTAGTAATCACTTAATCTTCTGTTGTTTGATACTTTACATTAGTTTTGGATGATACCACAAATTTGGGTATCAATCCGATACCAAGTCGTTACAGGATCATACAATGGTCATTATTTAAGTCCTCATGTGTCCAGGGACATATTTACTGAGTTTATAAACATAATATAAATCACTAAAAAACTAAAAAAGATTTTGTGATGCTAAAAAATATCGATGTAATCATAGTAGCATCGACGAGATACGCTCCTCTACTTGGTATCATTACAGTGTGTGGGGGGAGGGGTAGTCAGCGCTGCCTGCAGAAGCAAAAGTCACCGCCGCTGTCCATGGTGCTGAGGACGAGCACCATCGGGCAGGGGCGGGGCATGTGCTGACGGCGAGACACAGCTGGCAGGTGACTAGATTTCACAGGTGGTACGTGTTAATCTAATCATCTGTTGTCTTTAACAGTAAGCGGCCGGGAGCAGGAGGGAAAAGAGGATACGGACGTGACTGAAAAGTCTGGGGGAGAACAACTTTGTTAAAACAATTGGATGATTAAAACCTTTGTCAAAACTGCACGCTTGGCTCTTGTGCCGTGTCTTTAGTGGAACTGCTAGGAAGCGACTTCCACACAGTGGATGTCAGGTGTAGATCCACCCATGGCGTTTGTTTACATTGTGACACCGGAGAGCTACGGTGTGTAGTGAAGCATGTTTAGAATCATTTTTGGTGATTTAACCCCCAATTACAACCATTGATGACACGACGACAGGGGTGCGGGGGGTTGGGGGAATTTTTTAGAGGGGGTATAGTACAGAATATGATTAATTAGTATCGCAGTACTATACTAATACCGATATACCGTACAACCCTATGTCAGTGATAATGATGACGTTAACAACACATGTGGACATAAACAGAGCATTTTTATAGAAATTATTCGATGCTCACATTCCATGTTGAACTCAGCTTTCTTACAGATGACATATTTTCCTCCCCGCTTACCCGCTTTAGCCTAGGGATGCAAATTATCGATTATTTCATTAATTGATAGTTGATAACCTTATCGATCGATCATCGATTAGTTGATAAAGCGGCGTTTTCCCCCCATCTGAGATTTCCCCTCAATAAGGTACAAAATCAAAATCAAAATTTTGCTGGTATAAAATACAAAGGACATTGTATTCCCTAATCAAATGTTTATTTGATACAAAAGTAAGTCATCTTTGTAACATGAGGAATATAATATAAAGTGCACTTTAGTCTTGTCACACATGCAAGACTTGGTAGTGGCAGCAGCCATAATAGCTAGCTTTATTTTATATAATCCCTCTTGAACTGGGAAAGGTGCCTAATGCCTATCTGTCAACTTGAAAAAATACAAGGAAGACATCCCTGAAAATTGTAACAGCAGGCAGCAAATAAGTAAGCCTGTTGGCTGTTGCAGTCTGCTGCAGAACTTCACCTTTGGACTCAGGTGAGGCTGACAAGAACTGAAGTGAAAAAACATGTCACTCACTCACTACTGTAAAGACAAGAAAAATAAAGTAACATCAAGTGCACAACATGCACAATGCACATCTTAGTCTGTCTCACAAACTATTAGAAGGCTAGCAGCCTGCAAGCTGCAACATTAATTGAATCCCTCCTCCATGTAGTGGCAAGTGACGGTGATATAGCTCTCTGTTGTATTTGACGTCCAACAGTCAGTGGTTATTGCTACATGCGTGTTGGCCAGTCGTGCTTTCAGCTCGGCTTTCTTTCTTTTGTAGCGAGCCTCTATGCGGGTTGTTATTGTTTCTCGAGAAGGGATTTGGTAGTCTGGCTCACAATAGTTCATCAACTCACGAAACCCCTTGCCATCCACAATGCTTATAGGCAGCATATCCTTTTCAACCATGTTGCAAATCCTCTGGGTGATGCCCTCTGCCCGTGCGTCATCACACACCGCTTTTCTTTTGGAAAACGCTTCGGCGACGGAGGGCTGGCCTGGCCGTGCTCCGCCTCCACTCTCTCCTCCAAGCACAGCGGCATGTAAACTTTTTAGGTGGTAATTTAACGAACTGGTTGAATTGTTGTACTTCAAAACAGCCTTACATATTTTGCACGTTGCATCGTCCTCTTTTAGGGTGAAATGTTCCCACACAGCACTTCTCTTGCGTCGCTTCATGTTTGTTTTTCTTCTCTCGCATGTGGACTCTCATGTGTACAGCGGACATGTAGGGCTGGTCACGTGATGGTGTTGCTGCTTGGAAAAAGTACAATAAGCAACAACTCCCTCGTGTGGACTAGCGAGGTATAAACTCAGCATTACCTTCACACAGAAAACCACCGCACCGACCGTGACAGAACGGAATTGTCAATTAATTGAAATCGTTAATTTTAATCGGGTAATTTCTTAACGGCAATTAATCGAAAATCGATTAATTGTTAACATCCCTACTTTAGCCTCATTCATTGTCCTCCCCCCATGTTGGCTCTATATTTAGGAGGCCCTGCGTGGCTATGTTTAGGCCTGTGACAAGCGTGGGAGGAGCCGCAAGAAGCAGCAAGGGTGGGAGACATGTCTCAGGCAAAATAAATGAGGGCGCAATTGACCAGATCTTTAAATAGCTCAGTGACGCCACAGGCGGCGTGAGACGGTCACCATGGCAACTGCTGGAGGATGAACAAATCCCATCACACACACACACACACACATGCATGCACACACGCACGCACAAACACCCACACAAACACCCACACACACTTTTTCACAGTTGTACCTTCTATGGCGTGGAGGTGTGTGCATGTCAGGTATCCCACAATCCTCTGCTCTTGATGGGATGTTCCCACATGGACCTGCAGACACAAACAAGACGTGAACTTGGACCCCACAGCAGAATGTGATTAATATCTCATATCTTTACAATTGTACTTAAAGAGCCGCATCACAAACAAACACTGACATTTTACTCATGTTGCACTGTCATTTGCTCGTTCACTCTTTATTATTGTCTTCATTACGTGCATGTATGTACTAATTGATGCATTATTTTACGTCTTTCTATTATTTTTTCAAAGAGAGTCCTGAAGAATGTCAGAAAGGACCTTTTTGGGTGTTTTTTTCTCCCCGCCTTTAAAGATGACATCATGCAACAGAATGTTCATTTTAAATGAAATATGGCCACAGGAGTTGGAAAGGGATTAACTTCCAAATTTGCATTGTTCGTTTTTTTTTTAGCATGCGCTATACATTTAGACCAGGGGTGTCAAACTAATTTTAGATCGGGGGCCACCTGTAGAAAAATCTACTCCCAAGTGGGCCGGACTGGTAAAATCACGGCACGATAACTTAAAAATAAAGTCAACTTCAGATTGTTTTCTTTGTTTAAAAATACAACAAGCACATTCTGAAAATGTACAAATCATAATGTTGTTGTTTTTTTACACTTACATGTTGCGGTTATTCTATCTTTATTTGTCGTAATTTATATTTTCTGAATAAATGATGGGATAATGTTCATCAGTCAACTCAATGGTGTTAATTTTCAATCTATCAAGATAAAACAATTATATCAAAATCAAATTACAGGATGTTATCTATGTAGTTTGATGAACACCATGTGATTTATTTTGTACATAAGTACCATCATCTACAAAGATACAAATAATTGCTATTGTGACATCTAGTGGACACATTTAGAACAGCAGTTTCTTTTATTCAAACATTTCAGATTGATTTTTATACTTAGCAAACTCATCCCGTGGGCCGGATAAAACCTGTTCGCAGACCTGATCCGGCCCTCGGGCCGTACGTTTGATACCCCTGATTTAGACCATGATTAAGGCCTAAGGACCCTTTTGTCACCTAGTGACTCTCTTTATAATGGCCATTGTTTGATATACTGTAAACCTGTTATTCTATAAGGCTTTTTTCATGAAAACCAAATTAATCTTAAGTCTTTCCCTTTGGAATGCGTGCAAATCCAATTAGAGGTGTAATTCGACCCCTCAACCACTAGATAGCACCAGAGTACCATAAAGTACCATATGTTCATATTGGACGCATAGTTGCTTTGGAAATCAAGACCTGCCAACAACTTGTATGCAATAAAAAACATGTTAGTGAGCTGGTAGTGACATTCTGTGGATGTGGTTACGTATAATATATTGCACGTGCACACACACGTGCGTTTGACACATTTGAGCCACATACAAACATTTGGCTTTTGCAGGACGTTGTAAGTACAAGACTGCAAGTTTATGCAATCATTTACGTTAAAACAAACGTTGCAAATATGTGCAAACATGCAAATTCAAACTAATTTTTGTGTCTAAAACTACAAATCCCAAAACCAGTGAAGTTGGCACGTTGTGTAATTCGTAAATATAAACGGAATACAATGATTTGCAATCATTTTCAACGTATATTCAATTGAATAGACTGCAAAGACAAGATATCTAATGCTCAAACTGAGAAACTTGTTTTTTTTTTGCAAATAATCATTAACTTAGAATTTAATGGCAGCAACACATTGCAAAAAAGTTGGCACAGGGGCATTTTTACCACTGTGTTACATGGCCTTTCCTTTTAACAACACTCAGTAAACATTTGGGAACTGAGGAGACACATTTTTTAAGCTTTTCAGGTGGAATTCTTTCCCATTCTTGCTTGATGTACAGCTTAAGTTGTTCAACAGTCTGGGGTCTCTGTTGTGGTATTTTAGGCTTCATAATGCGCCACACATTTTCAATGGGAGACAGGTCTGGACTACAGGCAGGCCAGTCTAGTACCCGCATTCTTTAACCATGAAGCCACGTTGATGTAACACGTGGCTTGGCATTGTCTTGCTGAAATAAGCAGGGGCGTCCATGGTAACGTTGCTTGGATGGCAACATATGTTGCTCCAAAACCTGTATGTACACTTCAGCATTAACGGTGCTTTCACAGATGTGTAAGTTACCCATGCCATGGGCACTAATACACCCCCATACCATCACAGATGCTGGCTTTTGAACTTTGCGCCTATAACAATCTGGATGGTTCTTTTCCTCTTTGTTCTGGAGGACACAACATCCACAGTTTCCAAAAACAATTTGAAATGTGGACTCACTTTTCCACTTTGCATCAGTCCATCTTAGATGAGCTCGAGCCCAGTGAAGCCGGCGGCGTTTCTGGGTGTTGTTGATAAATGGCTTTGGCTTTGCATAGTAGAGTTTTAACTTGCACTTACAGATGTAGCGACCAACTGTAGTTACTGACAGTGATTTTCTGAAGTGTTCCTGAGCCCATGTGGTGATAGCCTTTACATACTGATGTCGCTTTTTGATGCAGTACCGCCTGAGGGATCGAAGGTCACGGGCATTCTATGTTGGTTTTCAGCCTTGCTGTACGTGCAGTGATTTTTTCAGATTCTCTGAACCTTTTGATGATAATACGGAGTGTAGATCAGGGGTGGCCAACCATTCAGAGACTAAGCCATTTTTTTTACTGTGTTACTGCAAAGAGCCACATCCTACACATGGGCATACATGAACATCACCCCATCCCTTCAACACGCGCCCACACACACACACACACACACACACACACACACACACACACACGCACGCACGCACGCACGCACGCACGCACACACACACACACACACACACACACACACACACACACACACACACACACACACACACACACACACACACACACACACACACACACACACACACACACACACACACACACACACACACACACACACACACACACCTCTGCTCAGCCAGATTGATTGTAAATGTCACACACCAACATGAATCCTACAGTACTAAGACCACAGGGCAATTATTTTCAACAATTAACATTGTGTGCACTGTCTCACACACACAAACTCTCAGTTCAACCAATTCCACAACAAAAATATAATATGTTTTCTGTTACTATGCATGTCGCTTAGTGGGACTTCTGGGATTCCTTGTGATGCTGAAGATTTGAAGCTTTGAAATGCGCTAATGACGCCTGACATATGAGGCAGAATGGCTTGCCATTACGTTCAACAAAAATATATAAACTCTCCCACTGTTAAAAATGTCCTGTGTTCTTCTTCATATTTTCGTTTTGCTGTGTTTTGTTTCCCTACCATTTTGAGAGCGAACTAGTCACAAATTGTTTACTACTGTGATCTCACGCACATGCACGTTTGACGTCACTCAAACCGGCTTCGGCTTCTTCTTCTTATGTTAGACTGACCATACGTCCTCTTTTCCCCGGACATGTCCTCTTTTGCGGGGCTGTCCGGGCGGGGTTAAATGCCTCAAATGTCCGGCATTTTGAGTTAGGGTTGCATGAATTTTCAATGTACACTACCGTTCAAAAGTTTGGGGTCACCCAAACAATTTTGTGGAAAAGCCTTCATTTCTAAGAACAACAATAGACTGTCGAGTTTCAGATGAAAGTTCTCTTTTTCTGACCATTTTGAGCGTTTAATTGACCCCACAAATGTGATGCTCCAGAAACTCAATCTGCTCAAAGGAAGGTCAGTTTTGTAGCTTCTGTAACGAGCTAAACTGTTTTCAGATGTGTGAACATTATTGCACAAGGGTTTTCTAATCATCAATTAGCCTTCTGAGCCAATGAGCAAACACATTGTACCATTAGAACACTGGAGTGATAGTTGCTGGAAATGGGCCTCTAAACACCTGTGTAGATATTGCACCAAAAACCAGACATTTGCAGCTAGAATAGTCATTTACCACATTAGCAATGTATATAGTGTATTTCCTTAAAGTTAAGACTAGTTTAAAGTTATCTTCATTGAAAAGTACAGTGCTTTTCCTTCAAAAATAAGGACATTTCAATGTGACCCAAAACTTTTGAACGGTAGTGTACGTCCAGGGTTAAGAACGGGTTAAAAACAAAACGCAGCAGCATTCGTGAGGGAGGGGCAGAGCACTACAAAGCACAAAACAGCTGTGCAGGGCGAGAGCTCGTCTGCTGTGTTTTGTTGAAATATAATTAACTTGTTTTGAGGCATTATTTATGTTTACATTGTATACGAGAGGTTATTCAGAATATTTCTACCTCTGCACTTTTTCTAAAACTGTGAACGTTACAGAATATAAGTGTGACTTATTGTGTTATACTGTCAAGCAGTGTTGGCGTTACCGCACTTTGTGTGCCTTTTTACGCATTGAAATCAGAAAGGACGTACAATTCCTGAAGCCCGCGTGTCACCCGGACGCTGATTTTTTTTTTTTACCTACCGCCCGGGTTGCTCGTTTTTTATTGTCTCGATTATCTTCTTTTGTTTATATTTGCCGGGTCAAATTTCCGTCCCCGTTTATTGCGTTTTTATTGGTCATAAATTTTGATTCGCCGAAAGTTTTATCAATGACCGGGATTGAACTCAGGACTACTCAGGACCTTTGAATTGTGAGGCACATGCACTAACCAACTACTTCACATCAAATATTTGACTATTGAGTTTTTAGAAGGGAATATAGTGAATATTTTTTGTTTATGTCATACAAAAAAGGGGGTTTCTTGTTACGACGGGGTCTCATTTTACCGCGTGGATCGTTCTCCCAGGATGCAGACGGAAACTCCGGAGGCAAGGTGCAGGTGAGACAATGATTTATTCTCATAAATCATACAGGATACAAAACCAACAAAACTAGCGTGCCGATCGCACAGGAAGCTATGGGAATAGCTAGCGAGAAAGCTTAGCATAAAAACAGGCAAACAAACGGCGAAGCTTAGCTCAGGAGTCAAGAAGGTAGACGTCGTACCTTGTTGCATTGCAAACAAGACAGCCAGACTGAGTGTGGAAAAAAACAGGAATAAGTAGCTCTCTGATTAGTGCCCAGGAGCAGGTGAGCGTCCCGAACACTAATCAGAGGCAGGTGAGACTAATTTGCACCCATGGCAACTAAAACACAAACCCAGGGGTGCTCAAAACAGAAACTGAGGGAGTCAAAAACTAAACAAATCATGATCCGGGCAACGGATCATGACATTTCTTTTACAAAAAGCGAACGAAACATACAAAACCATACAAAATTAACAAAACATGAATATCAACTGATAGATCTAAAGTTGATCTAGCTATTTCAGTGATAAAAGTAAAAAAAATTATATATGACTTACTTTTAACACTTTTTATGAAATTAACCCTCAAGGGTCCAAGTGTTCAAATATCGTTTTTGTTCATCTAAAACAGTCAAAAGTCAAACAATCATTATGAATCAAAATCAATGTTGTTGTGAATTATTGACCTATTTAAGGCTCAAACTACTTCAAATCAAATATTTGACTTCTGAAGTTTGTGGGGAAAATTTTGCATCATTTTTGTTTGTCATACAAAAAAGGATTTTGTTTGACAAAAAGGGTATACAACATAAAGAAACATAACAAAAAATAACAAAAAAGTAATATCAGTGGATAGACTTGAAGTTGATCTACAGATTTATTTGTTGAAAGGAAAAAAAAAAATCGGACTTACTTTTAACACGTTTATGCGGTATACCCTAAAGCAGTGGTCCCTAACCTTTTTGTAGCTGCGGACTGGTCAACGCTTGAAAATTGGTCCCACGGACCAACGGGGGAGAGGATTTTTATTTTTATTTTTTCATAAAGTAATACAATCATGTGTGCTTACGGACTGTATCCCTGCAGACTGTATTGATCTATATTGATATATAATGTATATATTGTGTTTTTTATGTTGATCTAATAAAAAAATAAATTAAATTTTTTTTAAAATTTTTTTATTTCTTGTGCGGCCCGGTACCAATCGGTCCGCAGACCGGTAACGGGCCGCGGCCCGGTGGTTGGGGACCACTGCCCTAAAGGGTCCAAAGGTCTTCAAAAATCTTTTTTTTTTTTTTTTTAAATCTAAAATGGTCAATGCTTAAACAATTATTATGAGTCAAATGGGGGGAGGGAGGGGGATATTGCATAGTGTGTGTTTTTGCCATAGCAAAAAAATATGTTTCCGTTGACAAAAATGGCATAAAACATAAAAAAACATAGAAAACCTGATATAAATGGATATATCTGAAGTTGATCAAGAGATTTAAGCATTGAAAGTTTTAATGGTTAGAACAGAACCGGACAATGAGAAGTCTAATAATAACAACAGTAAGACTATTAATAATAACAGTAACTACATTAATATTTATAACATTGAAATAATAATCATACCAATATCATCTATAATAATGATGATATCAATAATAATATTATTAGTATATGATACACATTATAGTATAATAGTAATAATAATCATAACAATAATAGTATCTATACTAAAAATAACAAGTAATAAATACTATCAATAATAATATCTACAATAAAGATAATAGTATTAAGAGTAATAACAGTGATATTATAAGTAAATAATATAAATTATATATACACAGTACAATAAAGACAATGGTATTAGGAGACATAACAATGATATTATAAGGAAATAATATCAATTATACATGCAATAAAGACAATGGTATTAAGAATAAGAACAATACTAATATTACTAAAAGTAATAGTACTCTAATGATAATCTTATTATTTACCTGTTCTGCACTGACAAGAGAATCCGTGCCCAACAATTTGTTGAACTGGTGTACTTTGTAAGCTTGTGCAAGGACAATAAATATTCTTATCTTATAATAACAAACATAGTATTAATAATGTCATTGTAACTATAATAACAATGTTAATAGTAATAATTACATCACTGATAACAATTATAATAACAAGAATAACAACAACAACAACAATAATAATCAAAACAACATCAACAATAATAATAATAACAATATTGAATTATACATGGGCCGTGAATATGGCATGTGTGTGTGAGAGAGACAGAAACATAATCATGTCAGACAACTGTGTTATAAATTTGAAGCCAAATAATTAGTTTTCAGCATTTTGCAAACAAATGAGGAGCATGAAACATAACTGTATGAAGTATTTGTAATCATAAAACATAAAGTCAACATTTTATGTATTCATGTCAAGCAGACATATCCATCAAAACATCCTTTATCAATATTACTGTATTGCTTTCATATCTTCAATGTGGACATACATGTACATAGTGTGTGCTTTTACACACATTCATTGTTCAGTGTGTGTAAAATGATTACAGCATTCTTAAAAATGTAGACCAGCTCATGCATAAGAATGCATGAGGTAATTATGGAAAATACTTTGCTTGTTTCTTTCAAATAACTGCAAGTGATTGGAGTTTGACTTTGATTGACAGATCAGTGTTCAACTTGCTCACCCCGAGCAGACTGGAACAGAAGCTGCTGCTTAACTGTGTGCTGGACTTCCTCACACAGAGTGAGACTCGGCACCAGGATATCAGGCACATAGGGCAGTGAGCACAGAGACCCCCCAGGGTTGTGTGCTCAGCCCTCTGCTGTGCCTCAAAGAGCAACTTTATAGGCGACGACATGCATTTTTCAGTGCTTCCATCTGGCAGACGTTGGAAGAACATGAATAAAAAAAATAAAATACAGCTTTAATCTGCAGACTTTAAAACAAAAGACATCAGTTCTAAAGCTGTGAACCAAACTGTGCAATAATTCAACCATCTGCTGATACTTAAAGGCCTACTGAAATTACATTTTTTTATTGAAACGGGGATAGCAGATCCATTCTATGTGTCATACTTGATCATTTTGCGATATTGCCATATTTTTGCTGAAAGGATTTAGTAGAGAACATCGACGATAAAGTTCGCAACTTTTGGTCGCTGATAAAAAAAAGCCTTGCCTGTACCGGAAGTAGCGTGACGTCACAGGTTGAAAGGCTCCTCACATTTCCCCATTTGTTTTCAATGATGGCCGCCAGCAGCGAGAGCGATTCGGACCGAGAAAGCGACGATTACCCCATTCATTTGAGCCAGGATGAAAGATTCGTGGATGAGGAACGTGAGAGTGAAGGACCAGAGTGCAGTGCAGGACGTATCTTTTTTCGCTCTGACCGTAACTTAGGTACAAGGGCTCATTGGATTCCACACTCTCTCCTTTTTCTATTGTGGATCACAGATTTGTATTTTAAACCACCTCGGATACTATATCCTCTTGAAAATGAGAGACGAGAATGCGAAATGGACATTCACAGTGACTTTTATCACCACGACAACACATCGGTGAAGCACTTTAGCTACGGAGCTAACTTGATAGCATCGTGCTTAAATGCATATAGAAACAGACGAAATAAGCCCCTGACTGGAAGGATAGACAGAAGATCAACAATACTACCAAACTCTGGACCTGTAACCACACGGTTAATGCTGTACCGCCTGGCGAAACCTAGCAATGCTGTTGCTAACGACGCCATTGAAGCTAACTTAGCTACGGGACCTCGACAGAGCTATGCTAAAAACATTAGCTCTCCACCTACGCCAGCTCTCATCTGCTCATCAACACCCGTGCTCACCTGCGTTCCAGCGATCGACGGCGCGACGAAGGACTTCACCCGATCATCGATGCGGTCGGCGGCCCGGAGACGGAGGAAGTCAAGGTGAGGACAGTAGCGCGTCTGCTATCCAACTCAAAGTCCTCCTGGTTGTGTTGCTGTAGCCAGCCGCTAATACACCGGTCCCACCTACAGCTTTCTTTTTTGCAGTCTCCATTGTTAATTGAACAAATTGCAAAAGATTCACCAACACAGATGTCCAGAATACTGTGGAATTTTGCGATGAAAACAGAGCTGTTTGTATTGGGATACAATGGTGTCCGAATACTTTCGCTTCAACCCTTGACGTCACGCGCAAACGTCATCATACCTAGACGTTTTCAGCCGGAAGTTTCCCGGGAAATTTAAAATTGCACTTTATAAGTTAACTCGGCCGTATTGGCATGTGTTGCAATGTTAAGATTTCATCATTGATATATAAACTATCAGACTGCGTGGTCGGTAGTAGTGGGTTTCAGTAGGCCTTTAAATGTGTACCCTGTGGAATACCTCTGCAAGCTGTAATGTCTCTAGGTAATGTTGTACGTTTCCATGCCAACCAAGCAAGCATGCCTGATAGAAAGCACTCCAAATTAAGGCTCCACTTTTCAAAACGTGCAAGCTTGATGCTAATTAACATTAGATATGCCATTAGGGTTGCCAAATCCCTGAAAAAAAATTGACACCTTGCAGGGTTTTGTCCTTTTTTATTTGTGTGAAAGGAGTTTTACACTTGCCACAAAGGTTGAATTTCACTTTTCTTGTTTGTTGAAAAGGTATTAGAGTTGTGTCTATTTGGGGCCTCATGTAACAAGCTTAGTTCTGCACAAAAATCCAGCGTACACCCGTACACCCTTTTTCGTAAGTAAGTTGAGAAATAAATCTACGCTGATGTCCGTGTTTTCTCTCCAGCTCTGAGCTTCCACAAGCACTTCTGCTTTGGAGTGAATGCAGCAGGTCAAGTCTGCAATAATTTAAATGTTCTTCATGGAGGTCACCCGACTCCATTGAGCAAAGTGACAACGCCCAGATGTTGTCTGCATGTGCACATACAAACTGGGTGTTGTCCAAACTGGCCGGCCGAAAGGCTAGAACAACAAAGAGTAACTGTCTTTGTGTAAAAAGGTATTTAAGGACAGTTATCCAAGAAGACAGCAGAAGAGTAATCCGACCCATACTCTTTCTGCTGGAAGCTGCAGTTCCAGTCTGATCCTTGCTGAAACAAATAAAGCTTTTTGTTTCGACGATTCCTCGTTGGCATCTTCTTGGCTCATCACCCATCACACGACCAATAAATATACAACAATTCAAACAGCCCTCTTGCTGGTAGTGTCATGGTACATAAAGGCTTTCTGCCTTTCATGACAGAGGGTGTGGGTTTGATTCCTGCCATAAGCACTTTCTGACTCTCACTTTTCATTTTCAACCAAGTGGAAAATCAGCACAGAAAACTGTTATTATGAAAAACATATACTGTACAATACACACAAACACGCACACGCACACACACTGTACTTAGAATAATTATAGGAATGGACAAAGGTTGAGTCTGAAAAGCTTTAATTACTGAGCGCTGGTTCTCTCTTCAGGGAAACATTTTTAATTAATATTCAATCTGGGCCTCTCTCTCTGTTCCAGCAATCTATGTCTCTCTATCGTCTCCACAAGATACAATTTAGACCAACACTGACCTGTTGCAGCTCACCAAGGGCCTCATGCACAAAGTTTTTTGTTGGCACAAAAACCAGGCTGGAGCCTATCCATCTAACGTTCTTTTCACTTCTAACTGTAATCTGACTCATGTGAGCAGGCTACTGTATGAACACATTTTGTTGTAAGTTACAAAAATTATTTTACATTACATCGTCCACCTCTTCTCAAGTTTTACTCACTGTAAGAAAACCTTGTAGCAGCTTAATTCCTACATAATTTGAACAAATCATAAGACTTATGCCACAAACTTCACCTGGCATACAACTACACAATGGTTCATTCCCTCTGGTAGTGGAAAACACTTCACTGTTCACTCAACACTGACATCATAGCGTCATCTAATCTCACATTTATGCATTCACATACAGAACCAACATTTGGGGAACAGGATGAGGTGATAGAAGAAAGGTCCAAATTGAATAAATCGATTTGTGGCAGCATTGGAAAAAGTTATGTTTAAGTTTCACTTTTGCATCTCAAAGGTGCATTCAAGGAACATTGTGGAAAGTTGGAAATGGAGGCGCCACTAGTTTTTAAAGACAGGGTGATCAACCAACAAAACCCAAAACCAGTGAAGTTGGCACGTTGTGTAACTCGTAAATAAAAACAGAATACAATGATTTGCAAATTCTTTTCAAATTATATTCAATTGAATAGACTGCAAAGACAAAATATTTAACGTTCGAACAGAGAAACTTTCTTATTTTTTGCAAATATTAACTCATTTGGAATTTGATGCCTGCAACATGTTTCAAAAAAGCTGGCACAAGTGGCAAAAAAGACTGAGAAAGTTGAGGAATGCTCATCAAACACTTATTTGGAACATCACACAGGTGAACAGGCTAATTGAGAACAGGTGGGTGCCATGATTGGGTATAAAAGCAGCATCCATGAAATGCTCAGTCATTCACAAACAAGAATGAGGCGAGGGTCACCACTTTGTGAACAAATGCGTGAGCAAATTGTTGAACAGTTTAAGAACAACATTTATCAACCAGCTATTGCAAGGAATTTAGGGATTTCACCATGTAAGGTCTGTAATATCATCAAAAGGTTCAGAGAATCTGGAGAAATCAATGCACGTAACATTGAATGCCCGTGATATTCGATCCCTCAGGTGGTACTGCATCAAAAAGCAACATTAGTGTGTAAAGGATATCACCACATGGGCTCAGGAACACTTCAGAAAACCACTGTCAGTAACTACAGTTCGTCGCTACATCTGTAAGTGCAAGTTCAAACTCTACTATGCAAAGCCAAAGCCATCTATCAACAACACCCAGAAACACCACCGGCTTCGCTGGGCCCGAGCTCATCTAAGATGGACTGATGCAAAGTGGAAAAGTGTTCTGTGGTCTGACGAGTCCACATTCAAATTGTTTTTGGAAACTGTGGACGTCGTGTCCTCCGGACCAAAGAGGAAAAGAACCATCCGGATTGTTATAGGCGCAAAGTGTAAAAGCCAGCATCTGTGAAGGTATGGGGGTGTATTAGTGCCCAATACATGGGTAACTTACACATCTGTAAAGGCGCCATTAATACTGAAAGGTACATACAGGTTTTGGAGCAACATATGTTGCCATCCAAGCAACGTTACCATGGACGCCCCTGCTTATTTCAGCAAGACAATGCCAAGCCACGTGTTACATCAACGTGGCTTCATAGTAAAAGAGTGCGGGTACTAGACTGGCCTGCCTGTAGTCCAGACCTGTCTCCCATTGAAACTGTGTGGCGCATTATGAAGCCTAAAATACCACAATGGAGACCCCCGGACTGTTGAACAACTTAAGCTGTACATCAAGCAAGAATGGGAAAGAATTCCACCTGAGAAGCTTAAAAAATGTGTCTCCTCAGTTCCCAAACGTTTACTGAGTGTTGTTAAAAGGAAAGGCCATGTAACACAGTGGTGAACATGCCCTTTCCCAACTACTTTGGCACGTGTTGCAGCCATGAAATTCTAAGTTAATTATTATTTGCAAAAAAAAAATAAAGTTTATGAGTTTGAACATCAAATAACTTGTCTTTGTAGTGCATTCAATTGAATATGGGTTGAAAAGGATTTGCAAATCATTGTATTCCGTTTATATTTACATCTAACACAATTTCCCAACTCATATGGAAACGGGGTTTGTACATGTATTATTTAGATTTACCCGTAAGGGTCAAAAAGTTCAAATATCATCAGGATGAGGGAGGACATACACAAAGTACCTTTGACCAAAAATGATTAACTTCATGAGTCATTCTGTGCCCCTTGTGCAAAATGCCTCTTGTAATTTACTGCAATCGCTTTTCCGTACAGAAGCGGATAATTCATTTGTTAAATATTTGATCAGTTTCGGTCTGATACGGGCTGAACAAAAAGAGCAAAGTCTATCAAGTCAAATTCCTTGTTTCTTCAACATACCTGCCCAATAAAGCTGATTCTGATTCGGAAGTATTTCTTAACAATGATCACTGCACTTGTAACTGACTTGGTCGCGCTGTAATTATTTGGATATCTTGTATACACAATTTTTGAGCACCTCACAAACATTGATATGCCGTATTTTTCGGACTATAAGGCACACTTAAAATCCTTTCATTTTCTCAAAAATCGACGGTGCGCCTTATTACCCGGTGCACCTAATGTACGGAATGATTCTGGTTGTGCTTAACGACCTAGAAGCAACTTTATTTGGTGTAATGATAAGTGTGACCAGTAGAGGTTAGTCACACATAAGAGATACATGTAGGCTGCAATATGAGAATATTGAGAATATAGAACATTGTTACATATTACACGACGCTCAAAAATCTTTCAAAATGTTTTAGTATGACTTTGAAGCCGCACCACTTGATGGATTGTCAGCGCATTACGGCTACCGTAGTCAGAAGTACGAGTAATATTATGGTGTGTGTATAGAGACCGCAAAATGGCACCCATTAGCGGACACATTATTTGCCGTTTTGTTTTGCAATATTACGCAAAACCAACTTTTCTTACCTTCTGGTACCTGCTGATCTGTTTTGGGGAACTGCATTAGTCCTGAAAATTGGCGCACGTCCGCCATTGCAGTCCGTGCCGATGCCACAGTCGATAAGCTTCTTCTTTTCCTCTATCTTCTTGTTATGGAGCATTTCTGATATAAATTAGTGTAAAGTTCTAACTTACATCTGTCAGTAGACTCGCTATGAAAGCGCTAAAACATACCGGTGTAGTGAGTTTACATTATTCACCCAAGGAACTTTAGTTATTAGAGAGTCGGACGGTTTTTCACGGGACACATTTCCGCCGTTGTTGCACTAGTGAGCCACGGATGAGGAGATGCTGCTCTGTTATTGATTGAAGTAAAGTCTGAATGTCATTAAAACAGTTAGCTCCATCTTTTGACACTTCTTCCACACCCGTCCTAGCACGCTACACCGCTACAGCAAACATGACGGGGAGAAGACGCTGTCGAAGGTGAGCCACGTAAATAAGACCGCCCACAAAACGACGCATCCTGAAGCAACTGTCAGAAAGCGGCTTGAAGATGATCTGTAAAACATAATCTATGCAACATTTTGACCAAAAAACCACCATTACATGTTATGTAGACCACAAGGAAGTGTTTCACATTTAGAAAAAGAAAAAAAATATGACCCCTTTAAAGGCCTACTGAAACCCACTACTACTGACCACGCAGTCTGATAGTTTATATATCAATGATGAAATCTTAACATTGCAACGCATGCCAATACGGCCGGGTTAACTTATAAAGTGCAATTTTAAATTTCCCGCTAAACTTCCGGTTGAAAACGTCTATGTATGATGACGTATGCGCGTGACCTCAATCGTTGAAACGGAAGTATTTGGACCCCATTGAATGCAATACAAAAAGCTCTGTTTTCATCTCAAAATTCCACAGTATTCTGGACATCTGTGTTGGTGAATATTTTGCAATTTGTTTAATGAACAATGAAGACTGCAAAGAAGAAAGTTGTATGTGGCATCGGTGTATTAGCGGCGGACTACAGCAACACAACCAGGAGGACTTTCAGATGGATAGCAGACGCGCTAGCCGCCGACCTCACCTTGACTTCCTCCGTCTCCGGGCCGGGCCGCCGACCGCATCTATGATTCTCGCTCCGTCGATCGCTGGAACGCAGGTGAGCACGGGTGTTGATGAGCAGATGAGGGCTGGCGTAGGTGGATAGCTAATGTTTTTAGCATAGCTCTGTGAGGTCCCGTTGCTAAGTTAGCTTCAATGGCGTCGTTAGCAACAGCATTGTTAAGCTTCGCCAGCCTGGAAAGCATTAACCGTGTAGTTACATGTCCATGGTTTAATAGTATTGTTGATTTTCTGTCTATCCTTCCAGTCAGGGGTTTATTTCTTTTGTTTCTATCTGCATTTAAGCCCGATGTGCTATCACGTTAGCTCCGTAGCTAAAGAGCTTCGCCATTGCCGTGGAGATAAAAGTCACTGTGAATGTCCATTTCGCGTTCTCGACTCTCATTTTCAAGAGGATATAGTATCCGAGGTGGTTTAAAATACAAATCCGTGATCCACAATAGAAAAAGGAGAAAGTGTGGAATCCAATGAACCCTTGTACCTAAGTTACGGTCAGAGCGAAAAAAGATACGTCCTGCACTGCACTCTGGTCCTTCACTCTCACGTACCTCATCCACGAATCTTTCATCCTCGCTCAAATTAATGGGGTAATCGTCACTTTCTCGGTCCGAATCGCTCTCGCTGCTGGTGTAAACAATGGGGAAATGTGAGGAGCCTTTCAGCCTGTGAAGTCACGCTACTTCCGGTACAGGCAAGGCTTTTTTTTATCAGCGACCAAAAGTTGCAAACTTTATCGTCGATGTTCTCTACTAAATCCTTTCAGCAAAAATATGGCAATATCACGAAATGATCAAGTATGACACATAGAATGGATCTGCTATCCCCGTTTAAATAAAAAAAATTCATTTCAGTAGGCCTTTAATGCGCCCTATTATCCGGTGTGCCTTTTGTATGAAAATAGACCTGCCTAGACCCGCTCATCGGCAGTGCACCTTATAATCCGGTGCGTCCTATGGTCCGGAAAATACGGTAACTTCTCGTTACCCCCTGCTTGTGTTTTTGCTCCTTGTGTGTCTGTGTCAGTTCCACATTTTAGAAGTTTCTGTATTACTTTTCCATGTTTAACACATTTAAATAATCCATATTTACACATTTGTCTATAGATTCAGGATTGTCCAATTGTAATGCATCTAATAATGCATCACCTCATAAACACTCGCACACATGCACATGCACTATTTGGCAATAAAAAGACCTCAAAATTAGAAGTGTATCTAAATGAATGCGATTGCTCCTCCTCAAGGGTGACATGCTGTCATGGTAATAAAATCCATAAAAGTTGTTAGATTATATAATGATGCAGTAACACTGTTTTACAGGTAAACAAAACATATCCTTAAATTACTTTGGTTGTGATTCTGTGTACTGTAAATCCACAATAAAAGCTGCTGATTCTAAGGATATCAGTGCGTGTGTGTGTGTGAGTGAGTGAGTGTGTGTGTGTGTGTGTGTGTGTGTGCGTGCGTGCGTGCGTGTGTGTGTGTGTGTGTGTGTGTGTGTGTGTGTGTGTGTGCGCATCTGATGGCCAATGAACCAGCTCCCAAGTCCCTGTTGTGAAATATTAATTACTGTCTTATAAAACATGTATAATGTCTGTTCAGCTATTTTTATGATTAGTCCGCATTTATTTAGTCACCCTGTTTTTGTTGTGGGCAGATTCTGGTTGTTGTTCATCATATAATATTGTTTTTTTAACGTCCCCTGTGCCCTTTCTGGATTTTTATTGTGTTTGTTTCTGGTAATTTTCACCTTTTAATAAGTAAATAATGGCCATTCCACTAAATTTGCGTCCCCGGGAAATATGTAAAATGAATTTTAATGAAGCAAAGTGGCCTGCACATTGATGTGATTGCATTTTTTTTAAATATTCCAAAATAATGAATAAATAATTTACGCAATCTTCAGCATTGAAAAATAACTAGGGTGTCCCTAAACAATTGTTTCACTTATGATATGGTACTAATATTGGAGTCTTAGGTATAGGCTGATTCCAATATTAAACTAAAATGATATCAGCAGAAATCATAAGGACTCGTCGTACCATTTTGTACTATTGAGTACATTGAGATTTGAGTACCCGTTGAAGTTTTTTATAAGATTACGGTAATTAGAAAACATCACTTCACATAATAATGGCAGCTACAGTTTTGATCCTGAAGATGTAAAAAAATTATTTGGGAATGTCCGGCGGGCCAGATTGAAAAGCTTAACGAGCCACATGCGGCCCCCGGGCCTTAATTTGCCCAGGTCTGACCTAAACACTTTATTGGCTGTACAAAAACTCATCCCTGCTACTTTCAGTCCTGTTACTCAACTGAACAAAAATTAAATAAAGTTGTCTAACATGGACCAATTCACATTTTGAGTAGTTGAATATGTGTATTATCAAATTTAGAGCTCAAAAAAGACAGACATTGAAGTATATTTTGATCAAGCAAACGGCATTGATTGGGTGGAATGGCCCGGTAACATTTTTGAGTTTCTACTTAAAGTCCTGCCTGCCTTAGTTATGGGTGTTTTGTGTGTGTTCAAAACAATGCCACCATATGCTGCATACATGCTGTGACAACAACCTAGAAACTTGGTTGTTTGTTTGATCAGTCCAGTGCACTGCTGGAAATTGGGAAGGATACATTTAAAATGACCACTAGCAGTAGTGTTTGTAGATTCTAAATTATACAAAATACGAACAGAAAGAAGTGAGGTGTTCTGATCTACAAAATCAAGATAAGGAAGCATGCACAGAATACAATCAGTCCATCAAAGGTAGGGACGGCGTGGCGAAGTTGGTAGAGTGGCCGTGCCAGCAATCGGAGGGTTGCTGGTTACTGGGGTTCAATCACCACCTTCTACCATCCTAGTCACATCCGTTGTGTCCTTGGGCAAGACACTTCACCCTTTCTCCTGATGGCTGCTGGTTAGCGCCTTGCATGGCAGCTCCCGCCATCAGTGTGTGAATGTGTGTGTGAATGGGTGAATGTGGAAATACTGTCAAAGCGCTTTGAGTACCTTGAAGGTAGAAAAGCGCTATACATTTATATACGTTCATATTTATTTATAAAGGTAAAAGTAGAATGCTCTAACCTTGGCAAAAAGTGCTCCTTTGGCTGCTAGTGCATCCTCTCCTCTTCCATTGGGGTAGCACTCATAGCATGCATCCAGGATTGGGTATCGACTTGCCAGCATCAGGCCACTGTTCAGGAATTTGAAACTGGAACCGCAACCTTTCCAGCCGTACCGCCCGACATCACTCAGCACATAGGGGAAGTATCGGTGCAACTGTTGCCGCAGTCGAGTTGTCGAACCATGGTCAAAAACTTCCTGCAGGGCAAGGAAATCCAAGTTGGCAGGGAAGAAGGCAGAAATCTCATGGTCGAACGTCTCATCTCCGTGGCGACGCTTCCTACCGGGGCGCTTAAATATTGAAGTGCGAGGCACATGAGAGAGTGTGTTGTTCGAGGAGATCACTCCTACACCATCGCCTCCATGGTATCGAGCAAGAGATTCTTTTGAGGCGGTCATGCTGCCCACGTCGCCGCCTGCAGGCTCCCTTGACTGATGGTTACCTGTTTCTGTCACCTCCTCTTGGGGTTCTGGCTCTGGGGCACTGATGCTGATCTGAACCCCTGATGTGTGAAGTGGGCAGTTAGCGGCGGTTTTCTCTTTTTTCTCTTTCCCATGCATTGAGCAGCCATGATTGCTGAGACCGCTCTGAGCTCCTGCGGAGTGCATAGGACCGGCTGGAGCATCGCCCACAGAATGTAAAGGACAGCTTGGGGCATCGGCCACAGAATGCAAAGGACAGCCAGGGGCATCGGCCACATAATGCAAAGGACAGCCCGAGGCATCGGCCACATAATGCAAAGGACAGCCCGGGGCATCGGCCACAGAATGCATAGGACAGTCTGGAGCATCAGCCACAGAATGCAAAGGACAGCTTGGGGCATCAGCCACAGGATGAATATGACAGTCTGGAGCGTTATTCAAACAATGCAAAGGACAGTCTGGGGTATCGGCCAAAGTATGTAAAGGACAGTCTGAGCTGCTGTTAGTTTCCACAGGATGGAGGGGGCAATCCACTTTGGTCTCTTCAGCATCTTGGTGAAGGGGACATCCAGAGGATCCCTGCACTCCTGCAGATGGATGAAATGGGCAGCCTGTTGCACCTGAGGGGTGAATCGGACACTCAGTGAGAGGCTCAGTTTCAGTTTCTGATGGACCATTAACGGTGTGTGTATGGTCCGGTCGCTGGTCCACGGAGGATGTACGACGAAATCCTGCGGCCAGACTGCTGAAAGATGTGGCACTAATGATTGAATGACAAAAAGAGAAAGAATGACATACATTAACACACAAGTTAGTGTATTGACTTGGATCCAAAAACATAAGCAAAAAGGGTGATAATAAATGTTTGTTTGTTGACATGGTTTTCCTCAATCTGTTCATGATTTTAATTAGACTCTTGAATTTTCATATGATATTTCATACCAGGGATCACCAAAACATTGAAACCAGTTGATCTTTGGGTGTTTACAGTAGATCCCAAAATTTTAAAGAAAAGTAAATGCGTTATCACAGGCTTGCAATTACAGTAAACCCTGGAACGCGCCCTGAAATTGCCCATAAAAAGTGGTAGATGTCTGCAGCTTGTTTGAATACATAACAAAACGCCACAGGTAGGATAACATAGATGTGCAGTAAATGATGGAGTGAAAGCCCTTTATTATACACACACTAAGCTCATTTAAATAAGGCGGTCTCCACCATTTATCAATTGCACATGCAATCGTAGTAGAACACACTGTGGAGTCTCGCTCACACACCGCCTGACAGGTAGGCACCTCACAGGGGAGGAGCCAGGGCATGGAGGCAGAGTGGAACACGGAGGACAATGCCCCAGCCTAGGCCGCATCATCGAGGGGCGGTACGTACCGCTGTACCTACTCAATCAGCCTGAAGTGCCACCAGCTGTGCGGCCGGGTGGGGCCCAGCTACCAACTCTTCTTAACACTGCCTCATTCAGGTCAGTCTCTCCTCTGTGTCAAGGCAGGTGCATCAGGTGGTAAGCTAAGACATCCACTATTTCCCCATTAATGACATTACTGGTGAAATGTTTACTGATATTATATTTATCTTGTTTATAGGCAAGTCCCTGGGACATTGAAGGGAGTGTGAATTGAGAAAGTTTGAGAACCCCGGATGGGAGAGAATCATGTTTATTGATTGAGACCTTACGTTTGATACTTCCACATCCTGCATTTCATAAAAAGACTTGTTCAATAAATCCCTTGTTTCGGCTTTCTGCGAAATGCATCCCATGTCTTGGTGTGAATCAGGTGCCACAACACACAACGCACCCAGTAATAGTACTCACGGTTTTATAGTTTGTACACGCTGTTTAGCGTGTGGTATTTTGTTCTTAGTACTGTAGATCAGGCCCCGAGTCATTGGTACAAATACACTGCCGTTCAAAAGTTTGGGGTCACATTGAAATGTCCTTATTTTTGAAGGAAAAGCACTGTACTTTTCAATGAAGATAACTTTAAACTAGTCTTAACTTTAAAGAAATACACTCTATACATTGCTAATGTGGTAAATGACTATTCTAGCTGCAAATTTCTGGTTTTTGGTGCAATATCTACATAGGTGTATAGAGGCCCATTTCCAGCAACTATCACTCCAGTGTTCTAAAGGTACAATGTGTTTGCTCATTGGCTCAGAAGGCTAATTGATGATTAGAAAATCCTTGTGCAATCATGTTCACACATCTGAAAACAGTTTAGCTCATTACAGAAGCTACAATACTGATCTTCCTTTGAGCAGATTGAGTTTCTGGAGCATCACATTTGTGGGGTCAATTAAACGCTCAAAATGGCCAGAAAAAGAGAACTTTCATCTGAAACTCGACAGTCTATTCTTGTTCTTAGAAATGAAGGCTATTCCACAAAATTGTTTGGGTGACCCCAAACTTTTGAACGGTAGTGTATGTGGATGACACATGAATAACATCAAGTCATTGAACACAGACATATGTGTGTGATACATGAACAGCACCAAGTCATTGGTGCAAATATTTGTTTGACACATGAACACTAAGTCATTAATTAGTACAAATATGTGGATGACACTTAAACAGCATCAAGTCGTTGGTACATGTGGAAGCTCAAACACCCAATACCCAGAAAAACACTATGGCGTAAGCTCTTCAGTGCAGTGAAGAATGCACTAGTTTATATATTGCATTATATGTTGATTTATAAAAGAATTGGGGAAGCAGGCTGTTAAAATGCAGACAAGCAAATTAAAGGATAAAAACATGTGATCCAGTGCCATCTGTTTAAACCGGACTTGTTCGTGAGCTTTAACTGAAGAAGCCCGCTCGTAGGAGAGGCAAAACAATCTGAACAGTACACTTCCCATCCGCAAAAAAGTCTGAGCTTTTCCTCTGCTCACGTGAAGTCTCGTTAATGATATTGCAGTGTCTTCCAGTTGTTGGTATCGCTATATGAGACACGTTTTTGACACAGTCCAGTCCAATATTGGTCCTTTTTTCAACAAGTGATGTTCAGAGTACGAGAGTTAATGACCAAGAGCAAGTGTGTGCCATATGTGTCCGTACTATGCAGATAGGATAAACTAATCTCCTAGCCTGTTGTTCTGCTAGCATTAGCATGTTAGCTTTGCGCCGCGGTCCGTCCGGGGTCATTATATGCGTTGATGATCATTTGCATATTGCTGTGAGCTAATGGTATAACCACAATAGTGCCATGTTACATTGATGTGGCGGAGGACGATATTTAGTTGCCAGGTCATGCGGTCTCAATATTGTAGTTAATTTTATCGACACCAGATGATGTCCTTGTTATGTGTCAGCGCTGAATGCAAGTCACATACACTACCGTTCGAAAGTTTGGGGTCACCCAAACAATTTTGTGGAATAGCCTTCATTTCTAAGAACAACAATAGACTGTCGAGTTTCAGATGAAAGTTCTCTTTTTCTGGCCATTTTGAGCGTTTAATTGACCCCACAAATGTGATGCTCCAGAAACTCAATCTGCTCAAAGGAAGGTCAGTTTTGTAGCTTCTGTAACAAGCTAAACTGTTTTCAGATGTGTGAACATGATTGCACAAGGGTTTTCTAATCATCAATTAGCCTTCTGAGCCAATGAGCAAACACATTGTACCATTAGAACACTGGAGTGATAGTTGCTGGAAATGGGCCTCTATACACCTATGTAGATATTGCACCAAAAACCAGACATTTGCAGCTAGAATAGTCATTTACCACATTAGCAATGTATAGAGTGTATTTCTTTAAAGTTAAGACTAGGTTAAAGTTATCTTCATTGAAAAGTACAGTGCTTTTCCTTCAAAAATAAGGACATTTCAATGTGACCCCAAACTTTTGAACGGTAGTGTACATTAGATCAGTCCGCTTGCAATCAAACTCCAGTGTAGTGCACCTCGCTTGATCTCAAATGTAGACAAAAACAGACTAAAGACACAAGCGTGAACATTACCGCAATCGCGCAAAAATAAAACAAATGCTCTGGAAGCTCCTTGCTGCCTTTTCCGGTAGCATCATTGTCCTGAACAAGCCAAATATAGTCAGAAGAAGCCAGAAGATACCTGATAGAAGTGTTGGTGGGTGAATCGATGTAGATTTTAATCTGAGGCCGACAGGCACCGTTGCGGATCCTTTTCCCCACTTCCCGTGCTCTCCTGTGGGTGTTGGACAGGTTGTTGAACCTGGCCAGGGAGTCAGGCAGCAGGCAGACATTGGCACTGCAGAAACAGAAGCTCTTGCCCTGAGGTCTCCACTCTTTTGCCCCAACAAACCCTGACTCAGTCTCGCCCTGCTCAGTCTGGTGTGTGTCTGGTCTGGAAAAGAGAGAGCACAAATATTTTTATGAATTTTTATTCAACATTCATTAAACAATTAATCAACAGTCAAAAGAAGGACATTAGCTTGGTTCGGCCACACATACCGCCACAACACCCTGTGCAAGACCATCATGCAGGGCACACTAGAGGGTGGAAGAAAGCCAGGAAGACCACAAAAATCCTGGACAGACAACATCAAGACATGGACGGACCTGTTGACCCTAGAGCTATTGACGGCCAATAAGGGGGAACTGGCACAGACTGGCTGCTTCTTTATCGCAGTTATCTCCCCGACGACTTGACAGTCATAGGAATGACTGAGACTGACTGAAACAATTAATCAAAGCAACAGAATATAAATCAAAGCTTTTTATTCTAATCAAATTAACCAATTTACCTAATAATAGTTGAAGCCTTATGCCCAACTGTTGCACCCTGTTGGACACACCGCATGCCGTGCCACCGCTCTTCTTGGGTGGGCCTATGGTAGGACTCGCCCAAAATTGGCCCAGATGTGCGTCAACCAGTTTGCTTTGACAATGATAATAACTAGGGACATGAAACTTACAACAAAACAGGATTTGATTAGATTCCAAATCTTGGGGTGACGATTCGATTCAGAATCGATTCTCGATGCAAAGTGATACTCGATTCCTAACAATTTTGGCAATATATTATTTGGGAGTACCAAACCTAAAAGTGACAAAGTTAGGGATGGAGTGTCATCTCTGAGATCCTGCCCCAAGTGGAGGAGTTTAAGTACATTGGTGTCTTGTTCCTAAGCGAGAGAAAAAGATTGTGAGATCGACAGTTGGATCGACTGGAGTGACGCGGACTCTGCATCTGCCCGTCTTGATGAAGAGGTAAGGCAAGCTTTTGATTTACCAGTCGATCTACGTTACTATCCTGTCATGAGCTTTGGGTTGTGACCGAAAGGACAAAGATCGCCGATACAAGCGGCCAAAATGAGTTTCCTCTCACTTAGAGATGGGGTGAGAAGCTCTGTCATGTCGGGAGGAGCTCGGGGTAAAGTTGATGTTCCTATACGTTGACAGGAGCCAGATGAAGGCATCGGGCATCTGGTCAGGATGCCCCAGGACGCCTCTCTGGGGAGGTATTCAGGGCATGTCAGACCGGTAGGAGGCCATGGGAAAGACCCAGGACATGGTGGAGAGACCATGTCTCTCAGCAGGCCTGGGAACGCTTTCGGTTCCCCTGGGAGTAGCTGGACGAAGAAGCCGGGGAGAGGGAAGTAGGCTGCTGCCCCGGCAACTTGACTGGACTAACATTTGGCTTCAAACCAAACAGCTGTGTGCACATCCACATATCTGTATGTGCACAACAGGGGAGCTAAAACTCCTTTTGCAGGTCTGAATGATTGTTATTTAAATGATAATCCAAGTTTGAAACGGTTTTAATACTGCCTTTTCACCTTTGGCAAAGCATGTTTTAAAGCAAAGCTTGGAGGTAGGCGGTTCCACATTTAAAACGTCAACTTTATTGATAGTTTTGAAGCCCAAATACCTTCATATTGTGCTTCACGCACCCTCTTTATTAACAAGTAGAATTGTCTTTATTTGCCATTTTTCCTCTCCACACTGTTTCTCCTTGTGCGCTCTGTGAGTGTGTGCCCGCTGACACAGTCTACATGCTCCTCAGCTCTTTATGTCACCGCCGCATGGCAGCATGCAGATGAAAAAAAGTACCGGTATTTTTGAAAGGCAGTATAGTACCGTTTTTTTATTCATTTGTACCGCGGTACTTTATTAGTACCGGTATACCGTACAACCCTAATTCACACTTGTCGTTTTCGAACTGGTTTAAACAAACTTTGGGGCGTCGACTCTGATAATATGATGCAGTTTACATCTCAGAGATTAGTCTTGCTCCACATGTAAGTGGAGTCTAGTGCCTTTTGCCCCACTTGAGCGCAAGTGTGAACCCTGACAAAGCACCAAACATTGGCTATGACTTAGACAAACTTCAATGATCCACAAGAGAAATTGTTCCAACTTCATCACCGAAGTTCAGCAAAACCAGGCAACGGTTAGCAACATCCGACAGAAAGCTGAGTAAAAATCATGGAAAGTAAGTTTATAGAAGACCAGAAATGTAATGAAAATATGTTTTCAACTAAGGCAGGGGTCGGCAACCCAAAATGTTGAAAGAGCCATATTGGACCAAAAAAACAAAAACAAATCTGTCTGGAGCCGCAAAAAATTAAAAGCCATATTACATGTGTCATGAGATATAAATTTAATTAAGAGGACTTAAAGGAAACTAAATTAGCTCAAATATAGCTACAAATTAGGCATAATGATGCAATATGTACATATAGTTAGCCTAAATAGCATGTTAGCATCGATTAGCTTGCAGTCATGCAGTGACCAAATATGTCTGATTAGCACTTCACACAAGTCAATAACATCAACAAAACTCACCTTTGTGCACTCATGCACAACGTTAAAAGTGTGGTGGACAAAATGAGACAGAAAAAGAAGTGGCATAAAACACGTCCTAGAAAGTCGGAGAAAGTTATGCATGTAAACAGACTATACGGTGAGTTCAAGGACCGCCAAAATAAGTAGGACAAAACGGCGCTCGCCAAATACTTGAATCAGTGAAGCATATTTAATGTAAACAGTGTGATTTATAACAATTACGGAGGTTTGTGTCATGTTTGTCCTCCTACAGAAACCATACTAAAACAAACAAATTTATTTTTTTTCCCCCTCATCTTTTTCCATTCTTCATACATTTTTGAAAAATCTCCAGAGAGCCACTAGGGCGGCGCTAAAGAGCCGCATGCGGCTCTAGAGCCGCGGGTTGCCGACCCCTGAACTAAGGGGATGTGTTGATCATTACATATAGTTGCCACAAACATAGTGTCCTTGCAGAACATTTTCAGGAACCTTTTTGACATATTTATATCATTTATGTGTTCTCAGTTACATCTTAACTGACAGTGATTATTTTTTATTTTTTTTATTTATTATTATTTATTTTTTGCCACATGGGCAAATAATATTGTTGATCTTGCTCAGGGATGTCAAACTGGTTTTCATTGAGGGCCACATGGCAGTTATGGCTGCCAGCAGAGGGCCGCTTGTAACAGCGAATAATGTATGAATTTGCCTCTGGATTTCATTATTAATTATATAAATTGTTTTAAGTAGACTGTCGATTTTACAGTTAAAACTTTCCATTTACAAAATGTTACTGTAAAATACAGTGGGTTTTTTTGTGTTTTTTTTAAAAAACATTTTACAGTAAATGGAAAAACAGTACCCCTGTTTTTTGGGGGGGTTTAAGGAAAAAACTGGCAGCTTAGTTGCCAGAATTTTACTGTTAAATTTTACATTGGTTTTTACAACATTATATTGTTAATGGAAAAACAGTACAAGTTCTTTTTTTATTCTGGCAATTTAGCTCACAGTTTTTCTTCCGTAAAAACAAATGTACCGTCTTTCCATTTACAGAAATATGGCAGCTCAGTCAACAGAGTTTTAACGCAAAAAAAATTGTAGTTTTTTTCCAATTTACAGTAATATGCTGTAAAGAATACCATAACATGCATTGTCATTTTTATTAATTTGATGGGTAGTTTGCTGTAAAATCATAAGTCAAGCAGATATTTAAGTTTTTATTTTTATTTAGACAAATTTTTTTTGGAAATTATGATAATACATTTTAATATTTGTTGCAATATTGGATACTTTTAAAGTTTAAAAGACATGCAATTTCAAGCGGTACATATATTTTTTCTGTCAAAATTAAAACAATCAATTACATTTAGTGAGAAGATATGAAGTACTTTATTGACACATATTATTTCCAGGTGTTTGCGGGCCAGATAAAATGATGTCGCGGGCCAGGTCTGGCCCTGGGCTTTGAGTTTGACACCAGAATATTCCTGTGTTAGAATCATTATCAGCCACAACAGGTACGAGCATCGTGATCTAGATGCTCGTACCTGTTGTGGCTAATAGTGATTCTAACGCAGGAATATTCTTAACAATTTATGCTAGCTGAGAGACGTCATTTTGTTTTGGAGATATAAATATAAATCTCCTTTTTAATTTACTGTGAATATTATATGTACAGTATATGGAGCTATACCGCCCCATATATGATATGGGGCGGTATAGCTCGGCTTGTAGAGTGGCTGTGCCAGCAACTTGAGGGTCCAGGTTCGATCCCCGCTCCCGCCATCCTAGTCACTGCCGTTGTGTCCTTGGGCAAGACACTTTACCCACCTGCTCCCAGTGCCACCCACACTGGTTTAAATGTAACTTAGATATTGGGTTTCACTATGTAAAGCACTTTGAGTCACTAGAGAAAAAGGGCTATACAAATATAATTCACTTCACTTATATATATATATATATATATATATATATATATATATATATATATATATATATATATATATATATATATATATATATATATATATATATATATATATATATATATATTGTAACATGGTTCTAACTACTCTTCTGTTAAAATGTAATAAGCACTTATTCTTCTGTTGTTTCAAATCTTTACATTAATTTTGGGCAATACTACAAATGTGGGTATCGAGCCAATACCTAGTAGTTACAAGGGCAGTATTGGTAATACCAATGTTCAGATCAATAAATATCCAAACAACAACAAATACTACCATTGCCCCTTACTTCCTGAGTTTGTAAACAATAACAAAACGACAAACAACTATTTTGCGATAACAAAATACTTCAATCTAATCAACCATATACTGATAGTTTACTTGGAAGGTTACTGTTGATACTTGTATTGATCTGCCAACTCTTGTTAACGTACAACATTTAGAATCCTCCTACAGAGTGTAGTGTAGCATGTTAAGATACTTCTTGTCCTCCAGTCATGATACTTTTACAAAACGTACTTTATTTGCCACCAAGGAGGCGAGGCTCGGTAATATAAAAGCTGCACTGTGGAGGGATGTTAGCCGCTTGTTCTCTGGCGAGGACACTACATTGCATTTGTTCTCTTGTTACTGTCAAATTTGCGGGACAAAGCTAAAATATGTCATCAACCTGCATTACCATGATATAATATTAGTATTAAAGTCTATCATCCGACAAACTTATATTATTTATATTATATATCCTCAATATCGCACAACCCTATATGCTAATGTTAGCCAATTGCTAGCATTCTACCGTTAGAATGTTAGCGTTTTTTGCTAATTTTGTTGGTATACAGTGGAACCTCGATTTACAAATTCCCTCGTTATGTAAACTTTTTGATTTACAAACTATTAAATCAAGCCAGGTATGCCTGCGTGCGAACCATGTCTTTGTGTACGAAGGCTTGATTGCGGCACCTGCAGGCAAGAAAGCAGGGCGAACAATTGTTGCGGAGGCCGAGCCATTCGCTACACTGACTGCACAGGGAGAGTCACGTCTCAACACTTCAGCATGTGCGCCTTTTCTTAGTTCATTCGCCTTTTGACAAAAAAAAGGGTCCCAATATAACTCAACAGACCAGCGTGGAAATAAGGAGCGAATCGTTGTGGAGTAAAAAAAAACAAAAAAAAAACTATTTGCGAGGAGTACCGTATTTTCCGGACCATGGGGCGCACCGGATTATAAGGCGCACCACCGATGAATGGTCTATTTTCGATCTTTTTCATATATGAGGCGCACCGGATTATAGGGCGCATTAAAGGAGTCATATTAATTTTTTATTTTTTTCTAAATGTGAAACACTTCCTTGTGGCCTACATAACATGTAATGGTGGTTCTTTGGTCAAAATGTTGCATTGATGATGTTTTACAGATCATCTTCAAGCCGCTTTCTGACAGTCGCTTCCGGATGCGCCATTTTGTGGGCGGTTTTATTTACGTGACTCACTTTCGACAGCGTCTTCTCCCTGTCATCTTTGTTGTAGCGGTGTAGCGTGCAAGGACGGGAGTGGAAGAAGTGTCAAAAGATGGAACTAACTGTTTTAATGACATTCAGACTTTACTTCAATCAATAACGGAGCAGCATCTCCTCATCCGCCGGAAATGTGTCCCGTGAAAAACGGTCCCACCGGAACTCTAATAACTAAAATTCCTTGGGTAAATAATGTAAACTCACTACACCGGTATGTTTTAGCGCTTTCATGGCGAGTTTACTGACAGATATAAGTAATAACTTCATAGCTTACCAAAGTCGCACTAAAACATTTTGACAGATTTTTGAGTGCCACGTGTAATGTTCTATATTCTCAATGGAACATTTGAAGTTTTGGTGTTGTTTACTGGCCTCATATTGCAGTCTACACCTATCTCTTATGTTTGACTGCCATCTACTGGTCACACTTATTACACCATGTACAAAAAAAATTGCTTTGAGGTCGGTAAGCACAACCAAAAGTATTCCGTACATTAGGCGCACCGGGTTATAAGGCACACTATCGATTTTTGAGAAAATGAAAGGATTTTATACCTGCTATAGGTGTACAGGTAGGGCTGGCGGACGGCCTGCAGAGGTGCCCAGATGATGAAGCCCAGCAGAGCGAAAGGCAGCGAGGTGAGGAGGAGGAGCAAGTAAAGTGGCGCCATGAACAACACGCAGAGAGTCAGGAGGGAGCACGGATCCCGAGAGCGCCGGCGTTTCTCCAGCGAGGTCGCCACACAGGAGGCCAGGAGCTGATCCAGGAGCCAGTAGCAGGGGAACACCAGGCTCCATGACAAGCCGTCCAGGAAGCACAGACAGGAAGTGGAATAAGGGGTAATGTGGAGGACCATGTCGCTGTGTTACTTTTTCTACTTCTCTGTCACCTTCTTGTCATGGACTCACAATAGACCTCGCTACACAAATGCAAACCAAAAACATGAAGCTTTGAGGGGAAAACGCAGACCCTAGCCTAAGGTAAGAACTACACTACATGCTTTGGACGCTTGGTGTGTTTCCTTTAGAGTTCACTTGGTCCAGTCTTTGGGCCAGAAGTAGCCATGATGGAAGCCTTCGCCGTGATGATGGAGCCACTCTGACCTCAGCAGGAAGATATCTGACATCACTCTTTCTTCAGCACCTACAAATCCACCACAGAGGAAAAACAATCAATGACTTTGATCTGGTAGCTACAGGCGGGACATACTGTAAATTGTACTGCAGGTAAATACAAGACCAGTACTGGCAATACCCATACCTATTACTTGCACATTGTCAATATTTGTATTGTTTTGTGATTGACACTCTTATTTAAGAATAATTGGACAATATACACTCCTAATCAAAATTTTAAGACCAGTTGAAAAACAGCAAGAATTAAAATGTTTCACTTTTGGAACTTCAAAAGGTTCTAAGCAAAGCTTTAAAAAATGCAAAAAGAAGAAATGGGAGTGAGAGAAAATTAATTGCGCAATTTAAGTCCAAAAGTCAGATTTTTTTCCAAATGTCAAAAAGGCGGGATTTTTTCCGTGTCACAAAGTATTTTTTTTTCCTAAGTGTCAAAAAGTCGGGATTTTTTCTAAGTGTCAAAAAGTCTGGACTTTTCTAAGTGTCAAAAAGTCTTGATTTTTTCCAAGTGTCAAAAAGTCAAGATTTTTTTTTAAGTGTCAAAAAGTCTGGATTTTTTCTAAATGTCAAAAAGTCTGGATTTTTTCTAAATGTCAAAAAGTCAGTTTTTTTTTCAAAGTGTCAAAAAAATCTGGATTTTTTTCCAAGTGTCCAAAAGTCTGATTTTTTTCTGTGTCGAAAAATTGGGATTTTTTATAAGTGTCAAAAAGTCAGGATTGTTTCTAATTGTCACAAAGTCAGGTTTTTTCCCCAAGTGTCAAGTCTTTTTTTTTTCCAAGTGTCAAATAGTCTGGATTTTTTCTAAATCTCAAAAAGTCAGTTTTTTTTCTGTGTCCAAAAGTCTGTTTTTTTATGTAAGTGTCCAAAAGTCTGTTTTTTTTTGTTAGTGTCACAAAGTCAGGACTATTTCTATGTTTCTAAAAATCTGGATTTTTTTCTAAATGTCTAAAAGTCGGGATTTTTTCAAACTGTCCAAAAGTCTGTTTTTTTTGGAAGTGTCCAAAAGTCTGGATTTTTTCTAAGTGTCAACACGTCGGGATTTTTTGTAAGTGTCGCAAAGTCTTTTTTTTTTTTAAGTGTCAAAAAGTCAGGATTTTTTTTTAAGTGTCACAAAATCGGGATTTTTTCTCCATCCATCCATCTTCAACCGCTTATCCGGAATCGGGTCGCGGGGACAGCAGCTCGAGCAAAGACCCCCAGACTTCCCTCTCCAGAGCAACATTTGCGACTTCCTCCTGGGGAATCCCGAAGCGTTCCCAGGCCAGAGAGGAGATGTAATCCCCCCATCTGGTCCTTGGCCTGCCGCGGGGCCTCCTCCCAGTGGGACGTGCAACAAGGACCTCCCTAGGGAGACGCTCGTGAGGCATCCGCACGAGATGCCCGAACCACCTAAGCTGGCTCCTTTCCAAGCGAAGGAGCAGCGGCTCTACTCCGAGTCTCTCTCGGGTGACTGCACTTCTCACCCTATCTCTAAGGGAGATGGTCACCCTTCTGAGGAAACTCATTTCGGCCGCTTGTATCCGCGATCTTATTCTTTCGGTCATTACCCACACTTCATGACCATAGGTGAGAGTAGGAATGTAGATAGCTCGGTAGACCGAGAGCTTTGCCTTCTGGCTCAGCTCTCGTTTCGTCACAACAGTGCGGCAGAGAGACTGCAATACTGCCCCAGCTGCTCCGATTCTCCGGCTGATTTCCTTCTCCATCTTTCCCTCACTCGTGAACAAGACCCCGAGATACTTAAACTCCTCCACCTGGGACAGAGTCTTGTCCCCTACCCGGACTGTACAAACCATCGGTTTCCTGCTGAGAACCATGGCCTCAGATTTGGAGATGCTGATCCTCATTCCAGCCGCTGAACACTCGGCTGCGAACCGATCCAGTGAGAGCTGAAGGTCACGAACCGAAGGTGCCATCAGGACCACATCATCTGCAAACAGCAGTGACGCAACCTTTAGCCCCCCGAGACGTATACCCTCTTCGCCATGGCCACGACTCCGCCTAGAAATCATGTCCATGAAAATCACAAACAGGATAGGTGACAGAGCGCAGCTCTGGCGGAGACCAACCCCCACTGGAAACGGATCCGACTTACATCCAAGCACCCGGACACAACTCTCGCTTTGGTTGTACAGAGATTGGATGGCCCTCAGCAGGGTTCCCCTCACTCCGTACTCCCTCAGCACCTCCCACAAGATCTCCCGGGGGATGCGGTCATACGCCTTCTCCAAATCCACAAAACACATGTAGACTGGATAGGCATACTCCCAGGCCCTCTCCAGGATTCCCGCAAGCGTAAAGAGTTGGTCAGTTGTTCCACGACCAGGACGGAATCCACATTGCTCCTCTTGAATCTGAGGTTCGACTATCGGCCGGACCCTCCTTTCCAGTACCTTGGCGTAAACTTTCCCAGGGAGGCTGAGTAGTGTGATAGCCCCGTAATTAGCACACACCCTCTGGTCCCCCTTTTTGAAAAGGGGAACCACCACCCCAGTCTGCCACTCCCTCGGCACTGTCCCAGACTTCCACGCAATGTTGAAAAGGCGTATCAACCAAGACAGCCCATCAACACCCAGAGCCTTCAGCATTTCTGGACGGATCTCGTCAACCCCCGGAGCTTTGCCACTGTGGAGTTGTCCAACTACCTCAGTGACTTCACTCCGAGAGATCGACGTCGATCCCCCATCATCCTCAGGCCCTGCTCCTATCAGGGAGGGTGTGTCTGATGTATTTGGGTTCAGGAGTTCCTCAAAGTGCTCTTTCCAACGCCCTACGACTTCCTCACTTGAAGTCAGCAAAGTCCCATCCTTGCCGTACACAGCTTGGATGGTTCCCTGCTTCCCCCTCCTGAGGTGCCGTATGGTCTTCCAGAACAGCTTTGGTGCCGCCCGATAGTCCTTCTCCATGGATTCCCCGAACTGCTCCCACACCCTCTGCTTAGCCTCGTCCACAGCCACGGCCGCTGCCCTTCGGGCCCGTCGGTACCTTGCAACTGCCTCCGGAGTCCCCTGGGATAACATACCCCGGTAGGACTCCTTCTTCAGTCGGACGGCTTCCCTGACCACCACTGTCCACCAGGGTGTTCGAGGGTTACCGCCCCTTGAGGCACCTAAGACCTTCTGGCCACAGCTCGCAGCTGCAGCTTTAGCAATAGAGGCTTTGAACATTGCCCATTCCTGTTCAATGTCCCCAACCTCCACAGGGATGGCAGAGAAGTCCCGCCGGAGGTGGGAGTTGAAGTCCTTCCGGACAGAGGACTCCTCCACACGTTCCCAGTTCACCCGCACTACACGCTTGGGTTTGCCAGGTCTGTCCAGAGGTTCCCCCGCCATCTAACCCAACTCACCACCAGATGGTGATCAGTTGACAGTTCAGCCCCTCTCTTCACCCGAGTGTCCAAAACATACGGCCTCAGATCAGCTGATACGATTACAAAATCGATCATTGATCTTTGGCCTAGGGTGCTCTGGTACCAGGTACACCTATGAGCATCCTTATGCTTGAACATGGTGTTTGTTATCGCAAGTCCGTGACTAGCACAGAAGTCCAATAACAATCCACCACTCAGGATCAGATCAGGGAGACCGTTCCTCCCAATCACGCCAGTCCAAGTATCACTGTCATTGCCCACGTGCGCGTTGAAGTCCCCCAGCAAGACTATGGAATCCCCTGCCGGCGCCCCATACAGGACCCCATGCAAGGTATCCAAGAAGGCTGAATACTCTGAACTCTTGTTTGGTGCGTATGCACAAACAACAGTCAGAGTTTTCCCCCCTCCAACCCTAAGGCGGAGGGAGGCGACCCTCTTGTCCACTAGGGTGAACTCCAGCGTACAGGCACTCAGCCGGGGACTCGTGAGTATCCCCACACCCGCCTGTGCCCTCACACCCTGAGCAACTCCAGAAGTGAACAAGGTCCATCCCTTGTCCAGGAGTGTGGTTTCAGAGCCCTTGCTATGCGTAGAGGTAAGCCCCACCAGATCCAACCGGTAGCGCTCCACCTCTCGCACCAGCTCAGGCTCCTTCCCCACCAGCGTTCCACGTCCCGAAAGTCAGCCTCTGCTGCCCCGAATTGGTCCGTCTGGAGCCTCCACTTTCACTGCCATCCACTTGGCAGCGCACCCGACCCCACTGGTTCCGACCGCGGGTGGTGGGCCCACGTGGCGGAGAAGATGGTGTGTCCACGTAGCTTCTTCGGGCTGTGCCCGGCCGGGCTCCGTGGCTAGCCCGGCCACCAGGCGCTCGCTGACGAGCCCTACCTCCGGGCCTAGCTCCGGAGGAGGGCCCCGGGCTTCCTCCGGGCCGGGATTTTTTCTAAATTTCAAAAATCTGTGTTTCTCTAAATGTAAAAAAAAATCGGGATTTTTTCTAAGTGTCAAAAAGTCTGGATTTTTTTAGTGTCAAAAAGTCGGGATTTTTGCCGTGATTTATTTAGGGTGAGTGAGACAAAATTAATTGCGCAATTTATCGCAAACAAGCATTAAAGTGAAGTATGATATTCATCAGTTGATCAGAAGTTTAAGACAACAACCTTTAGAAGGTAAAATCTTGACAAAAATGCGTATTCAATGTGATTTATACTGTCACGTCAAAGACAAAATCAATTTCTCTCTTTGAAAGCAGTCGGATTGTTGAGCTGCATAAGCAAGGCCTCTCCCAGCACACCATTTCTGCTGAAGCTGGACGCTTAAGACATCTTTTGAAACTTTTTCAAAGATCATGTGGGATATGGAACAAAAAAATGAGCCCCGGGACCTGAGTGGCTGACCGGTAAGACACGGGATGATTGTGGGGCCAAATGAATATAGTTACTGGTGTCGAGTGCAGACCTATAACCAAAGAATAGGAGTGCATGTGCTTTGCAACATGCGACATGCTGCTTTCACAAATGATCTTTGTGCAACATTCCCTCACTTGCTCCCCGCTCGCCCCTTATCCACACATGCTTTAGTGGCAGGGGTCATTATAACACCACACCGACAATGAGGGTACGGATAAGGCGTAGTCACAAGACAACCATTCCAAAATGTTTCCTTTACGTCACTGAAGGATGTGGTGAGACAAAACGTTTTAACACGTTTTTATAGTCTTCTGGTTAGTTTGTTTTTATTTGACCTTTTTTAAGTTTCTTTTACCTTCTTTAAGCATTTTTTTATATAGATTTTTTAGCTTCTTTTTATATCTTTTATTTACCTTCTGTTTAGCTTCTTTTTACCTTCTATGTATCTTCTTTGACCTTTTATTTACCTTCTTTCTCACATTCTTACCCTCTATTTACTTTCTTACTCTCTAATTTACTTTGTACTTTAATTAGTCGCCACCTCATCACAGGGCCAACACAGATAGACAGACAACATTCACACTCACATTCACACACTAGGGCCAATTTAGTGTTGCCAATCAACCTATCCCCAGGTGCATGTCTTTGGAGGTGGGAGGAAGCCGAAGTACCCGGAGGGAAACGCAGTCACGGGGAGAACATGCACACTCGACACAGAAAGACCACAAAACCCGGGGATTAAACCCAGGACCTTCTTACTGTGAGGCACCAGCACTAACCCCAGTGCCACCATGTTGCTCTCTTTTACCTTCATTTACCTGCTAATTAGCTTACATTTAACTTTTATTTACCCCTTTACCTTATTTTTACCTTCTTTTACCTCTTTTTGCCTTCTGTTTATTTACATCACTTCCTAAAAGACACAGAAACAAAAGCTATGCTTTTGTTTGTTTTTTGAGAATTGTGAAGTTTTCCTGACCACTGATTGTGACCACAGCTACAGGAGAGCTTGCTGACATCTTCAAACTACTCTTGGTCAGGTGAGAGTCACAGATTCTCTGAAAAAGTGATTCTGAAGAACTGTTAAGACTAAATCCAGCGGCCCCTTCCGCAATTCAACCAAATGCCACACGGAGTTTGAGCGGCGAGAGTTTGACGTAGCGAGAGTGATCTCAGTCACAGTTTTTTCCATTTGCTTACACACCGTTTTACTAACCGTGTGTCTTTTTTCAAAAGATATACACACTTTTCCAAACACCACATCCAATTTTCTTAATTTGTAGATTATTTGCAAAATGACACACTTCGGTCAAAACATAGGCCCATTAATCAAAATAAAGCAAGCATTTGTAAAAATGCAGTTTTATTGACATCTGACTCACACAGACTTCAAATCATAAGACACTATTGGAGTGAGTTACACAGAGCAGTGATAAATACAAAACACATTTGTAAAAAAAAAACTATTTTACTATAAGAAATCACAGGTTTGGGGCATTTTGCCTGACCTTTTTAGCATATGTGATGATGAATGATTACTGTAACTTGACAGAATATATTGGCAAATCCATAGCAATCATCATTGTTTACTTTGAAGTGGGCCTATACTTAAGGACCTAAAGAGAAAGTAAAAATATCCTGTAATCTTTTCAAGAACTACTGAACAATGAAAATATGTATTTTTACCAGGTAAAGTAACATATCACAGTAGTCAACAATGTCATGCAGTACAAATTTAAATCTGAGACAAATAAAAAGCTTTGAAAAAAAACCTGGAGATAAATAAAAATTACAGCATAGAGCAGGGGTGTCAAACGTACGGCCCGAGGGCCGGATCAGGCCCGCGAACAGGTTTTTATCCGGCCCGCGGGATGAGTTTGCTAAGTATAAAAATGAGCCGAAATGTTTGAATGAAAGAAACTGCTGTTCTAAATGTGTCCACTAGATGTCGTAATAGCAATTCTTTGTATCTTTGTAGATGATGCTACATACAGTATGTAAACAAAATAAACCACATGATAGGCACCAGTTGAGTAAAATGATCAAACTACATAAATAACATACTGTAATTTGATTTTGGTATTATTTTTCTATGTTGATAGATTGAAAATTAACACCAATGAGTTGACTGATGAACATTATCACATCATTTATTCAGAAAATATAAAGAAGGACAAATTAAGATAGAATACTATTAACCACAACATGTAAGTGTAAAAAAACCCCAACAACATTATGATTTGTACATTTTCAAAGTGTGCTTGTTTTATTTTTAAACAAAGAAAACAATCTGAAGTCGTCTTTATTTTTAAGTTATCGTGCCGTGATTTTACCAGTATGGCCCACTTGAGAGTAGATTTTTCTCCATGTGGCCCCCGATCTAAAATGAGTTTGACACCCCTGGCATAGAGTATAGGCTACATGTGCAGACTTAGGCAAGAGCAACTCTATGAAAGAACGTACTCAAAAGCCTCAATAACTGATTCTAATCATCCCCTGCCCGTCTAGCTGGATCAGGCCATGGTATCTCCTCCACATCACATGTGCAAGATATGAAGGTGTGTGTGAAGCATTGTGTGTAATATTTCGCAAAAACTGTGAAGCAGAGTCTATGCCTAATATTAGGCAAATCAGCACAGTGGTTTTGCTTACTGTGTGTGTTCTGGCCTCACTATAAGTGTTGAGGTTATACAGCTTGGCAGACAGCTAACAAACAATCCAAGACGTCTAATAAAGTTCCAAAGCAGATTCATCCATTTAGGCTCTTTATTGTTGTTGATCTTGCTTTGTCTTTTCCTATCTTTACTTTTGTCTTGCACTGGACTTTTATGTAAAACTGAAATACACACAATGACAAATGTATAAGTTAGTGATTGAAATAACATACTGACATGTAATATACAATATGTAAATATTAGCTTTACACAAATATACAGTACTATCATCAAACAAATACTTCTGAGTGTTGAAACTATTTAGATGGTGGAAATACAGTATACGACTGGCAGCCATTTTAAGTCCTCAAAACATCCATTAAAACAGTGCACACAAATCGTTTTTCAATAAACATCTTAGTATCAAATTGAACCACTTTCCACCTTAATATTGAGTTATATAAACTAGTTAAACAGTTTACTTACAGACTTATCTTTTCCAAGGCCTGTAAGAGCTAACACAACTTGTCTACTTCTCAATTGTCTCATGAACTGAACTGAGGAGGACCCAGGCCCGGACACTCCCCACAGTGCCTGGAACCTCTAAGCACCACCGGCGTAACCCCGGGGCAGACCGTCGGAGGGGGGACGCGTGGCGTGGACCGCTACCTGGACACAAGTCGAGGGACTGATCACCCTCGGCTGGGTCGCCGGGAGAGTTTGTTTGATTAAGACCCGAAACACCCTATGACCCCGGGAGAATCACTGATGATGTGTCCAGGTTGCACCGTAAGGTGTATTATGAAACCGATCCAGTATGGCATCGCCATTGACTTCCAGGAAGAGGCTGGATGACAACCCCGAAAGAGTGGTGACAACTGGAGAGACAGTTGACAGCCCGGAAAGACGGCAACCGGGGCAGGGAGGGGTAGCATCCCAAGCTGCAGCTCCCGCAAGGGAGCACCCATATAACGCTGCGAAAAACCCTGAAGACACATAAGATCAAGATAGGCTGCCTGAGGAAACCCGTGGTGCAACGCACAGGGCCAGTACCTTGTACGGCCCTGATGAGACGGAGGAGGACCCAGGCCCGGACACTCCCCACAGTGCCTGGAACCTCTAAGCACCACCGGCGTAACCCCGGGGCAGACCGTCGGAGGGGGGACGCGTGGCGTGGACCGCTACCTGGACACAAGTCGAGGGACTGATCACCCTCGGCTGGGTCGCCCGGGAGAGGGTGTTTGATGAAGACCCGAAACACCCTATGACCCCGGGAGAATCACTGATGATGTGTCCAGGTTGCACCGTAATGTGTATTATGAAACCGACATCGTCAACCCGGAAGTGCCCAAACAAATGAAGCGTAGTATTTTCCTATCGCCACAAGGTCTCAGTAAGAGTCTACAATCAAACGGGCATAACAGTGTGTATACTTTGTAACTGTGTGAAAATTTAAAATTGAGTGAGTAAGCAATTGGAAAAAACTGTAACGGGCTGACACCTCCAGTTGATCTCTGATTGGTGCAATTTACAAATTTAAGTTGAAATATACAAGTTAAAAGTGCCACAAGTCACTAAAGAGGCAACCGCCGTTAGCGAGCTTCTAAAACTATGTCAAAAGCTTGAAAAAAAATCTCAAATCCCGGCACCTGCGGCCTCAATTGGAACAAATGAGTCCCTGCATGCAGGACACAAAGGCCAGCAAACACATGGATGACATGTGTCATCCACCTATGTGGACCAATAACTTGATACTGTAGGGAGCTCAGAGTTCTCATTTCCATGTTTTCTAAAAAAAAGGTTAGCCACAATGGAGGAAATTTTTTCTGTTAAATATTTCCATGAATTGAAAAGAAATTCCAGAAAATGGCATATCTGTTTTGGGTCTACTCTGCAGGGTGTGACCAAGCAGTAATCATTGCCTCACAGTCTCTACTGCATCCCCGGTTGGAAACAAACGAACCGGGAGTTGACGTTTAGTAAAGTATAGCGCAGTGGTCACCAACCTTTTGAGCCCAAGATCCTTGGTCTCAGCCATGAACCAATGCTGAGAAGAAGTGGAGCGGGTGGAGCTGGTCGATGCGTAGCAACAGTCAGCCTTAATGATCCGCATCATGGGAATTGTCCGGGTTTTAGGGACTGAGCTTGGCATTGTGCCTTGTTGCTTTGTTCCTAACTGTTGTTTGCGTTCTGTCATGAAGCAGAAGTAGTTGCGCTTTTGGACATACTTTTGATTGTTATTATTGAATAATCTCGGCTTCTTCATACTCCTTTTGGACATCCTAAACCAAGAGTGTCAAACTCATTTTAGCTCAGGGGCCGCATGGAGGAAAATCTGTGCACACGCAGGCAGGACTATTAAAATCATAGCATTAAAACTAAAAAATAAAGAGAACTTCAGATTGTTTTTTTGTCTTACTTTGGACAAAAATAGAACAAACACATTCTGAATATTTTTAAATAAAAATATAGAAAAAAATACCGGCAGCGGTAAAGTTTCCCAATGTTGATTTCTTCATTTGCTCAACATTTTTTACCACGGCCTATTTCGCACTGCCATCAGAACAGTTCATAATATCCTGTGTTACTAAGCATTAAAGACGCGTAAAATTGTTGCACATTTATCAGATAAAAACAAAGCCGAGTTCGAAACAAATTATTTTCAGGAGTTCAGCTTGTGTCGCGCTGTTTCTATAGCAACATTTAGCACACACACACACACACACACACACACACACACACACACACACACACACACACACACACACACACACACACACACACACACACACACACACACACACACACACACACACACACACACACACACACACACACACACACACACACACACACACTGACCGCAAGCCAGCATTCATTTGTTAATCTCTGTGGTCCAGGAACACAATTGTTAATGTAATGTACAGGAATAAGCCATGTCCATGAGTACATTCTAAGCAGTTTGTATAAGTGGAAATAAGAAGCGGCGTGCACAGGCCCAGAAGACATGAGGCCAAAGTGTGTCATTTCCTGTCTAGGGTTGGCTTAAAGGCCTACTGAAATGATTGTTTTTAAATTTAAACGGGGATAGCAGATCCATTCTATGTGTCATACTTGATCATTTCGCGATATTGCCATATTTTTGCTGAAAGGATTTAGTAGAGAACATTGACGATAAAGTTTGCAACTTTTGGTCGCTGATAAAAAAAGCCTTGCCTGTACCGGAAGTCGCGTGACGTCACAGGTTGAAGGGCTCCTCACATTTCCCCATTGTTTACACCAGCAGCGAGAGCGATTCGGACCGAGAAAGCGACGATTACCCCATTAATTTGAGCGAGGATGAAATATTCGCGGATGAGGAACGTCAGAGTGAAGGACTACAGTGCAGTGCAGGACGTATCTTTTTTGGCTCTGACCATAACTTAGGTACAAGGGCTCATTGGATTCCATTCTCCTTTTTCTATCGTGGATCACGGATTTGTATTTTAAACCACCTCGGATACTATATCCTCTTGAAAATGAGAGTCGAGAACGCGAAATGGACATTCACAGTGACTTTTATCTCCACGACAATACATCGGCGAAGCACTTTAGCTACAGAGCTAACGAGATAGCATCGGGCTTAACTGCAGATAGAAACAAAAAAAATAAACCCTTGACTGGAAGGATAGACAGAAAATCAACAATACTATTAAACCGTGGACCTGTAACTACACGGTTAATGCTTTCCAGCCTGGCGAAGCTGTTGCTAACGACGCCATTGAAGCTAACTTAGCTACGGGACCTTACAGAGCTATGCTAAAAACATTAGCTATCCACCTACGCCAGCCATCCCTCATCTGCTCATCAACACCCGTGCTCACCTGCGTTCCAGCGATCGACGGAGCGACGAAGGACTTCACCCGATCATCGATGCGGTCGGCGGCTAGCATCGGATAGCGCGTCTGCTATCCAAGTCAAATTCCTCCTGGTTGTGTTGCTGTAGCCAGCCGCTAATACACCGATCCCACCTACAGCTTTCTTCTTTGCAGTCTCCATTGTTCATCAAACAAATTGCAAAAGATTCACCAACACAGATGTCCAGAATACTGTGGAATTTTGCGATGAAAGCAGAGCTTTTTGTATTGGATACAATGGTGTCCGAATACTTCCGTTTCAACCATTGACGTCACGCGCAAACGTCATCATACATAGACGTTTTCAGCCGGAAGTTTCCCGGGAAATTTTAAATTGCACTTTATAAGTTAACCCGGCCGTATTGGCATGTGTTGCAATGTTAAGATTTCATCATTGATATATAAACTATCAGACTGCGTGGTCGGTAGTAGTGGGTTTCGGTAGGCCTTTAAGTAAATACACAGGCTGAAAGCGTCTCCTGTTCATAGAAATGTTTTTGGGATGAATGTTTATAACTGAATAAATTTACATATGCATAAAAATTTGTTTTCTTTTGTATTATTTTTTAAATGAATTAAGTAACGTTTATGACAACCTTTTTCCAAAACACAATATAGAAGGTGAGATATAAAAGGATAATGCACACATTTATCATCTGTTTTCAAAACGGTTACAAAAAAGTGGGACCCCAAAAATGTACTGTAGGACCCCATTTTTATGACTTGATGGGGTCCCTGGGACCCCATTTTGAAAATTCCTAGCACCAACACTGATGGAGTATTGGTGCGTGCAAAACATCATCCCGGGGGCCATAGATCATCCATTCATGGGCTAGATCCTCCACTTTGACACCCCTGTCCTAAACTATTATCATTCTTAATATTCTGATTCAGTGACATGCGGTGAACTAAACACCAGCTGAGGCATAGCTACTTTAGGAGTTTATTTTCTTCTTTTTTTACTTAAATTCATATGTGCAGATCTAATCATTGTTGATTTACGTTTGTAGGTTGCACATTAGAGTAATTGGGCAGCACGGTGGAGGAGGGGTTAGTGCGTCTGCCTCACAATACGAAGGGTCCTTGGTTCGATCCTGCGCTCGGGATCTTTCTGTGTGGAGTTTGCATGTCCTCCCCGTGACTGCGTGGGTTCCCTCCGGGTACTCCGGCTTCTTCCCACCTCCAAAGACATGCACCTGGGGATAGGTTGATTGGCAACACTAAATTGGCCCGAGTGTGTGAATGTGAGTGTGAATGTTGTCTGTCTATATGTGTTGGCCCTGTGATGAGGTGGCGACTTGTCCAGGGTGTACCCCGCCTTTCGCCCGAATGCAACTGAGATTGGCTCCGGCACCCCCCGCGACCCCGTACGGGACAAGCGGTAGAAAATGAATGGATGGATATGTGCAGCTCTAATCATTGTTGATTTAGGTTGCACATTAGAGTAACAGGAAAAAGAAGGGAGTTATTCGCTTTCATAAAAACGGAATCATAATGATTTTAGGATATGATAAATGGGTCCTAAAAGTATTTGATAAAGTTGTTATTAAATACTTTTTGGTCCCATTTGCTTTTAACAAAATAAATCAAGTATTGTGAGTGTATTTTACCTTTCTGTATTTGTATGTGAAGCAGCAATAGCTATCCTCCATGAAAACCTACTTTGTATGAACACAATCATTTGGTCTTAAAGTCCAGTTTAGAGGAGTATTTAATCTTGGATACATGTTGAAGAGGTTCATTTAGCCTACTAATGTGTATTTATAAATGGTTGATTTACCACCCCCGGCGCACACCAGGAGACACCGCCATCCCACCACTTCAGGTGGGATGGAACAATCCATATAACACGTCACAGATGACGTCACGCTAACATCACATGACACCTCTGATGAAGGCTGCAGAAGCAAGATGGCCGAAACTTGTCAGGTACAAAACTTTACCTTACTAGCCTATATAAATCAACCATTTATAAATAAATCTTGGATACAGTATATCAACCTCCATATTCCCATATATATACATTCATTTAATTCAATTTCATTCCAAGCAATACAACAATATTTTTGCGTCTGACAAAAAACACCCACAAACGCTGGCTTACTCTAATAAAAATGCCATGTTTGTTATAAATACAGTTAAAAAAAAAAAAAAGAAAAAAAAAGGCAGGCTTCCGGTGGAGAGACATGTGTCTGCTAGCTTGAGCGCCCCCACTTCTCCCACTGTGGCGAGTCAGAGTACTGCAGGGGCATTGAACTGCAAGTTATATATCGCCCCCTACTGTGAGGCAGAGGTACTTGCTGCCTCATGGCCTGCCTTTTCCCAAAAATGTAACTGTAAGCAAGTTGCGAACAGCCCTTTTAAGGTATTGTTAATTACCGTATTTCCTTGAATTGGCGCAGGGAATATAGTATTCGCACGTCTAGAATTACTGCCGGGTCAAACTCGTTTCTCAAAATAATTAACGCATGCTTGGCCTTATCGCCGGTTTATTATTGAAGCCGGATCTAATTCGTTTCGCAAAATATTAATTTTATTATCGCATGTCTATAATTTTCACCGGGTCAAACTCGTTTCGCAAAATATTTAGCATATGGCTAGAACTTCCACCGGGTCAAATTCGTTACGTCACGAGTGACGCATCTGTCCTCATTTTGAAAATGGAGGAAGCTGCTTTCAGTAGTTTACAATCGCACAAAGGAAAAAAGATAAAGAGCTATTCAGTAGGATTTAAGGTCCAAGCTATTGAATACCGGTACAGTATGCTAAAGAGAACAGTAAGCAGCTATGTTTTATTAATATACCGTAGCTGCGTGTGTGAAATACTGTATGTCATTAAATGACTCCCGCCTCCTGGTGGTAGAGGGCGCTGACGCGCTAGTGATCCTTCTTGCGACTTTCGGTACTGCAGAAGAAGTGAACACACGCAGCAAGAGATTTTTTTTCTTCCTTCTAACATGGAGGATTACATACCGGTATCTAAAATAAAACAGTTTTCTAAACTGGACTTTCAATGGAAGCAGGAGGTAATAATTAAAGGAATATCTCCATCGAGACAGAGACTTTTAAAACAGAAAAAATAAAATAATGAAGACTTCTATAAACAAGTTATCGATGCTTTTGGTCAGAAGGAGCTGCAAATGGACTCAATTTATAAGTACAGGTAAGACCATAATAATGTTTTTTTTAATTAAATGTGCTTTTCATGATGGTATGCTTACATCACACTCAAAGCGCACGTCTAAATTTGATGGATTCCTCTTGGTAAACGCCGGAGTGAGAAGAGGTTTTAAAATAATTACCGCATGCACGGCCATCCCGCCGGTTTCCGGTAAACGCAGGAGTGACAGGAGGTTTTAAATTAATTAACGCCCCTGCGGCTATTCAAGGAAATACGGTATTACTGATGTTGATATTGGTCCAATATCATACAAAAAACAAGTACCGTATTTTTCGAACTATAAGGTGCACTTAAAATCCTTTAATTTTCTCAAAAATCGACAGTGCGCCTTATAACCTGGTGCGCCTAATGTACGGATTAATTCTGGTTGTGCTTACCGACCTCGAAGCAATTTCATTTGGTACATGGTGTAATGATAAGTGTGACCAGTAGATGGCAGTCACACATAAGACATATGTGTAGACTGCAATATGACGCCAGTAAACAACACCAAAACTTTAAATGTTCCATTGAAAATAAAGAACATTACACACGGCACTCAAAAATTTGTCAAAATGTTTTAGTATGACTTGATGGATGGATTGTCGCCCCATTACGACTACCGTAGTCAAAGATACAAGTATTACTATGGTGTGTGTAGAAGGACCGCAAAATGGCACCCATTAGCAGACATATTATCTGGTGTTTTGTTTCACAATATTATGCATAACCAACTTTTCTTAATTTCTGGTACCTGCTGATGTTGTATTTGAGATCTGCATAAGTCCTGAAAATTTGCGCACGTCCGCCACTGTAGTCCATGACGATGCCGTAGTTGATAAGCTTCTTCTTTTTCTCTATCTTCTTGTTATGGGACATTCACCCTCTACTGTTGCCATTTCTATTATAAAGTAGCGTAAAGTTCTAACTTATATCAGTATAGTGAGTTCACATAATTCACCTACGGAACTTTAGTTATTAGAGAGTTCCGGTCTGACGGTTTTTCACTGGACACATTTCCGACGTAGTTGCACTAGTGAGCCACGGATGAGGAGATGTTCCTCCGTTATTGATTGAAGTAAAGTCTGAAAGACATTAAAACAGTTAGCTCCATCTTTGGACACTTCTTCCACTCCCGTCCTTGCACGCCACACCGCTACAACAAAGATGACGGGGAGAAGACACTGCCGAAGGTGAGCCACGTAAATAAGACCGCCCACAAAACGGCGCATCCTGAAGCGACTGTCAGAAAACGACTTGAAGATGATCTGTAAAACATAATCTATGCAACATTTTGACCAAAGGACCACCATTACATGTTATGTAGACCAAAAATAAAGTGTTTTACATTTAGAAAAAAAATCATGATATGACCCTTTTAATGCGCTCTATAATCCGGTGTGCCTTTTGTATGAAAAAAGACCTGACTAGACCCGCTCATCGGCAGTGTGCCTTATACCCCTTATGGTCCAGAAAATACGGTATGTGATATGTGCTTGCATGCAAAATATCAGATAAAATGTCCGATCCAAGCAGCGCTGCAGCGTGTTTACATGTGCAGGGCTGGACAGCCAGTCAACATCTAAGAGTCCTACAATAAACACAAGGTTGGTCTTTTTCTTGTATTTTAGTCAAGTCATTTACAAAAAGTAAACATGGTACTGTAGGCTATAGGCTACCAGGAGCTTGCAGCTACATAACAGCTAAGCACACAAGCTCGACGTACATAATCCTTCATTGAACAATATTGCAGTCTAAAACAGCACATTTGTCAATATAAACAAGTATCAAGTAATTATGGTTGCATATTACTTACACATACAAAGTCTCCAAGGCAGAAGTGTATTGTACCATATGTCCCGGCAAGAAATCTGCTTTCAAAGAACTCCGGCTTATTAGTGATTCCCAGAGCCCAAAAAAAGTCTGCGGGTTATAGAGCGTTTTCTATTCTCTATTACTCTGGAATGCCCTCCCGGTAAAAGTTAGAGATGCTACCTCAGTAGAAGCATTTAAGTCCAATCTTAAAACTCACTTGTCTACTCTGGCCTTTAAATAAACCCACCTTTAAGACCAGTTGATCTGCCGTCTCTTTTCTGCTCTACCCCCCTCTCCTGTGTGAAGAGGTTATTAGGTGACCACAGATGATGCACTAGCTGTTCAAAGTCAGGACCCGGGGTGGACCACTCATCTGTGCATCAGTTGGGGACATCTGCACTGCTGACTTGTCTCCACTCAAGATGATCTCCTGCTGGCCCCACTATGGACTGGACTCTCACACTATAAACTAGATCCACTATGGACTGGACACTCACACTATTAACTAGATCCACTCGATGTCCATTGCACCGGTCGCCTAGGGATGGCGGGGGGTCCCCAGATCTGCGGTCCCCTCCAAGGTTTCTCATTGTATCCCATTGGGTTGAGTTTTTTTCTTGCCCTGACGTGGGATCTGAGCCGAGGATGTCGTTGTGGCTTGTGCAGCCCTTTGAGACACTCGTGATTTAGGGCTATATATATAAATAAACTTTGATTGATTGATTGAGAAGTGTATTAGAAAATTTCAAGTAACAAACAACTTACTGCATCAAAAGCTTTCCTTTATTAATTATTGTGGCCACTAGATGTCGCCAAAAAACAATCACCACTCCACCTCAACTTAAATGATAAATAAATGATAAATGGGTTATACTTGTATAGCGCTTTTCTACCTTCAAGGTACTCAAAGCGCTTTGACAGTATTTCCACATTCACCCATTCACACACACATTCACACACTGATGGCGGGAGCTGCCATGCAAGGCGCTAACCAGCAGCCATCAGGAGCAAGGGTGAAGTGTCTTGCCCAAGGACACAACGGACGTGACTAGGATGGTAGAAGGTGGGGATTGAACCCCAGTAACCAGCAACCCTGGCCCGGCCACTCTACCAACTTCGCCACAGCACATTCCAGATAGTTATTCATTGATACTCGGTTTGACTAAATTCACTTAATCAAACCTTTTTTTTAACATTCCTCACTACAAAATAAATAAAGTAAGTATAATTCCTGCGGGGGCAGCACGGTGGAAGAGGGGTTAGTGCATGTGCCTCACAATACGAAGGTCCTGAGTAGTCCTGAGTTCAACTCTCTCGTTTGAGTCACACATTAAGAGTGTTACTAAAACGGCCTTCTTTCATCTCCGTAATATCGCTAAAATTCGTTCCATTTTGTCCACTAGCGACGCTGAGATTATTATTCATGCGTTCGTTACGTCTCGTCTCGATTACTGTAACGTATTATTTTCGGGTCTCCCTATGTCTAGCATTAAAAGATTACAGTTGGTACAAAATGCGGCTGCTAGACTCTTGACAAGAACAAGAAAGTTTGATCATATTACGCCTATACTGGCTCACCTGCACTGGCTTCCTGTGCACTTAAGATGCGACTTTAAGGTTTTACTACTTACGTATAAAATACTACACGGTCTAGCTCCATCCTATCTTGCCGATTGTATTGTACCATATGTCCCGGCAAAAAACCTGCGTTCAAAGAACTCCGGCTTATTAGTGACTCCCAGAGCCCAAAAAAAGTCTGCGGGCTGAAGAGCGTTTTCTATTCGGGCTCCGGTACTATGGAATGCCCTCCCGGTAACAGTTAGAGATGCTACCTCAGTAGAAGCATTTAAGTCCCATCTTAAAACTCATTTGTATACTCTAGCCTTTAAATAGACCCCCCTTTTTAGACCAGTTGATCTGCCGTTTATTTTATTTTCTCCTCTGCCCCCCCGCCCCTCTCCCCTGTGGAGGGGCTATTCCGGTTCCGGTGGCCATGGATGAAGTGCTGGCTGTCCAGAGTTGGGACCCGGGGTGGACCGCTAGCCTGTGCATCGGTTGGGGACATCTCTGCGCTGCTGAACCGTCTCCGCTCGGGATGGTCTCCTGCTGGCCCCACTATGGACTGGACTCTCACTATTATGTTAGATCCACTGTGGACTGGACTTTCACAATATTATGTCAGACCCACTCGACATCCATTGCTTTCGGTCTCCCCTAGAGAGGGGGGGGCGTGGGGTTACCCACATATGCGGTCCTCTCCAAGGTTTCTCATAGTCATTCACACCGACGTCCCACTGGGGTGAGTTTTCCTTGCCCTTATGTGGGCTCTGTACCGAGGATGTTGTTGTGGCTTGTGCAACCCTTTGAGACATTTGTGATTTAGGGCTGTATAAATAAACATTGGTTGATTGATTGATTGAATCCCAGGCTCGGTATCTTTCTGTGTGGAGTTTGCATGTTCTCCCCGTGACTGCGTGGGTTCCCTCCGGGTACTCCGGCTTCCTTCCAGCTCCAAAGACATGCACCTGGGGATAGGTTGATTGGCAACACTAAATTGGCCCTAGTGTGTGATTGTGAGTGTGAATGTTGTCTGTCTATATGTGTTGGCCCTGTGATGAGGTGGCGACTTGTCCAGGGTGTACCCCGCCTTCCGCCCGAATGCAGCTGAGATAGGCTCAAGCGACCCCCCCGCGACCCCAAAAGGGACAAGCGGTAGAAAATGAATGGATGGATGGATGATTCCTGCGGATTTTCGGCTAATACTAAAGGCTTCATTAACACTATGCATTGGAAGTGAAAAAATTGGACGGATCATTCGTTATTGAACTGTTCTACATTTGTTGCTGCTGTGAAAACAAGCACAGAGGAGATCAGACGGTGAATATGCTTTCTAATTATACGGAAACATGTCTTGAAATAGGACTTGTGTTAGCTTTGAAAGCAGCTCCCAGCCTCAGCGAGTAGTCATTATGTGGTATTTCCTGTGGTCTTTTGGCAACATGACCCCAAAGCCAGTTCGTCTTTGGTCACATTAAGAGCGCCAAAGAAACAAGGTCAGGAATGAACTTTTCTCTCCAACTCTGTATGTATTTCCCCAAAAAATTTCTATGAACAGGAGACGCTTTCAGCCTGTGTATTTACTTAAGCCAACCCAGACAGGAAATGACACACTTTGGCCTCACGTCTTCTGGGCCTGTGCACGCCGCTTCTTATTTCCACTTATCCAAACTGCTTAGAATGTACTCATGGAAATGGATTATTCCTGTACATTACATTAACAATTGTGTTCCTGGACAACAGAGATTAACAAATGAATGCTGGCTTGCGGTCAGTGTGTGTGTGTGTGTGTGTGTGTGTGTGTGTGTGTGTGCTGAATGTTGCTATAGAAACAGAACTCCTGAAAATAATTTGTTTCAAACTCGGCTTTGTTTTTATCTGATAAATGTGCAAGCATTTTACGCGTCTTTAACGCTTAGCAACACAGGATATTATGGACTGCTCTGATGGCGGTGCTTCACATGAATGTGAAATAGGGCGTTGTTAAAAATTGATGAGCAAATGAGGAAATCAACATTGTGTGCACAAGAGCAGGATCAAACACACTCGTCAAGAGTTGTAACAGCAATGTGAATATACTTTATCACACCAGGGAAGAAATCACATGAAAAACTCTAAGCATAAAAATGTGTGTTTTCATTATAATATGCAGGAATATTATAATGAAACCTGCAGCATTTTCAAAAATGGAAAAAGATGGTGGAAAAATACATTTGTTGTTTTAATAATGTTTCTGTAGTAGGACAAACATGACACAAACCTTCCTAATTGTTAGAAAGCCCACTGTTTAATAATATGTTTGTGTTTATGCTTCACTGATGAGAGTATTTGGCCAGCGCCGTTCTGTCCTACCAATTTCGGCGGTCCTTGAACTCACCGTAGTTTGTTTACATGTGCAACTTTCTCCATCGCTGCCACAGAAAGACGTGTTTTATGCCACTCCTTCTTTGCCTCTTTTTGTCCACCAAACGTTTTATGCTGTGTGTGAATGCACAAAGGTGAGCTTCATTGATGTTATTGACTTGCGTGTAGTGCTAATAATCCATGCTAACATGCTATTTAGGCTAACTGTATATACATATTGCATCATTATGCCTCGTTTGTAGGTATATTTGAGTTCATTTAATTTCCTTTACTTATGTCCTCTGTGTATTTAATTTATATTTGCATGTCTCATGGCACATTATCTGTATGTAATATTGGCTGCATTTCCGATCGTGTGCCATGTTGTTCCAGACCACAGAAAACGTTACCATGTTGTGCCAGACCACAGCAAACGTTAACCAGCTCGCAAAGATTGTAATAATTCCATGAGAAAAAGACAGCCTGTCCTTTCCTTTAACTTGGACACACACATATATACCTTTGGCAATTTTAAGTCAGTAATTTCCAAAAGTTATCTCACCTTCTGACACACTAACTTAATGTGTTGCCTTCATTATAACACTTATATAAGGCTTTTAACTTTTTGCGGCTCCAGACAGATTATTTTTTTGTATTTTTGGTCCAATATGGCTCTTTGAACATGTTGGGTTGCCGACCCCTGGGTTAGCACGTCCTTTTTTGACACAAAAATCCCTTATTTTGTAGGAAATGTTCCATATTTGGACGTGCAAATGTTACTTATTGAATGTGCATGTTCCAGTACGAGGACGAGGATGTGGCGTAAGGTGGAAATGAGGTTAACAGACATCCAGATGCCATTTTAACCCCGGCACTAATTACTGTGCGGCCCCTTCCTCCCTCCTCCTCCTCCACTAAAACACACGTTTACTGAGGTTAGTACACGCTCCATGCAGTAATGAAAGACCGCGTGCAGTACTGCACTCTGACTGTGTGGTCCTTCCAATACTATAGTATGACGTCGAAGAAACATTCACCACATCTGACACAGCCCCAGATGGCACTATTTGTTTTTGTACTTCATACAGAGTGGTAAAAGGCTGTAGTATTTAAACTTGCGTATGCTACATGTTCTGTCCGTGCTGCCTGGCAACAAGAACGAGGTCATATACGCAGCAAAATGCAGTGTACATGAGCGAAAATAGACTAGATCATGTTGGAGTGTGTAACAGTAAATGTTTACTATGATTGTTTACGTAAACGTACGTTAGTGTATATATATTAATGTTATCTTATCATATGGTTTTCTACACCAAAATTCACACCTACAACTTCCACATTTTTCACCCGATTCAAGCCGTTCCAACTTCAAACTGTTCAGCCAATTCGGGAATCGCAGGCTTTCCCTTGACAAATTCCCAAAATTACCATATTTCCCAGAATTCCAGGTTTTCCGGGACATTTTTCCCATTCAAAACGTCCACCATTTCCACATTTTTCAACCAATTGAACAAATTCCACCATTCTGGAAATTCAAACTTTAATTTTTACAAGTTAAAAAAAATTCCAGAATTTTCCAGAATTCCTGCTTTTGCGAATCCCTATTTCCACCCTTTTTTCTGGCACACATTTTTCAACGCATTTCAATCGTTCCACCGTCAAAACATTCCTCTCAATCAGGACAAAAAACAAAGTTGTTTTTTGAACTGGAAAAATTCCCGGTTTTCCCGAAATTCCATGAATTTTGTAATACCATTTTACCATTTTCAAAAAAAATCCTGCTTTTCTGGAAATTCCCAATTTTTTCTGAAATTCCCATTCAAATCAATGGGACATTCTTCAAAGTTGCACAATTCCCACATTTTTCATCTGATTCAAACTGTTCCAACTTCAAAATATTCATCATGTTTGGGAATTGTGTGCTCTACTTCAACAATTCTAAATAAAATCCAGGATTTCCCATAATTCCTTTTTTTTTGCATTTTCCCTATTCAGAATGAATTGGTCATTTTTCAAACTTCCACAATGTCCACATTTTTCAACCCATTCAAACCATTCCACCTTCAACACATTTAACGTATCGTAGACATTCAAACTAAAATTTTTCCACATTCATTAAATTTCCAGGAATTTGTGTTTTTTGTTCTAACCCTATTTCCAACCTTTTTCGTTTGACTACTCCTTTTTCTTTTTTCATCCCATTTTAACTGTTCCACTGTCAAAAATGTTTTCTTAGTCATGACAAAAAAACAAGTTAGTTTAGGAACTACAAACATTCCCGGTTTTCCCGAAATTCCAGGAATTTCTCAATTAAAAACTGTTACTAATTCAACATTTCTTGACCGATTTAAACAATTCCAACACCAACCAATTTAGCTCATTCAGGACATTCATGCTCCAATTCATTTAAAAATAAATCCTGCTTTTCCTAAAATTCCTAAATTTCCAGGAAGTTCCCATTGAAATGAATGGGACATTTTTCCGTGCTGCACAATTCCGACCTTTTTCAACCTATTCAAACCATTCCAACATCGACACATTCCACTCATCCTTCCCACTTTCACACTTTTCCAAGTTCCAAACCAAATTCCGGTTTTCCTGGAAATTCAAACTCTTCACATTCAAACAAATTTAACATTCAAACCATTTCAACATTCCCCTACGTCCCATTAGCATTTCAGTTCAGCCTCAGCTTTTCAACATTCAAACCATTCCAACATTCAAACTATTCTTACATTCATACTACAGTCTGTCAGCATTTCAGTTCAACTTCAGCATTGGAGCATTCACATGCAATTCTTTCAGGAATTGCTTCATCTAGTTAGGTGATATCATTCATCTTTGTTAAAAGTTGTTCGTATATTTGGAGAGTTTGTGTTTTTTTTTCTTTATTGTACTGCAGAATCTTGGATGAGAACCCCAAAGATAAGTCATGGTCACTAAGCATGTTACCAAGGCAACAAAGCAATGTCTTAAAAAGAAGCATATTAAGATCCTGTTAAAGTCAAACATCCTCAAACCTCTTTGTGAATTTTAGAGCTGAACGTTGCCAAGGGACGGTCTCCAAACCTTTGATATTTGGAGTGCATCTGTAAAGAGGAGTGGACCAAACACATCCTGTCTGCAACCCTGCTGACCAACTAGAAGGAACCACAATACACTACTGCAGTGGTCACCAACCTTTTCCAGACCAAGATCCCTGGTCTCAGTTATAAACCAAAGCTAGATCTACCCAAAAGTTTGGACACACCTTCTCCTCATTCAATGCGTTTTCTTTATTTTCATGACTATTTACATTGTAGATTGTCACTGAAGGCATCAAAACTATGAATGAACACATATGGAGTTATGTACTTAACAAAAAAAAGTGAAATAACGGAAAACATGTTTTGTATTCTACTTTCTTCAAAATAGCCACACCTTGCTCTGATTACTGCTTTGCACACTCTTGGCATTCTCTCCATGAGCTTCACACCTATGAAGTGAAAACCATTTCAGGTGAGCACCTCTTGAAGCTCATCGAGAGAATGCCAAGAGTGTGCGAAAAAGTAGTCAGAGCAAAGGGTGGCTATTTTGAAGAAACTAGAACAGGGGTCACCAACCTTTTTGAAACCAAGGGCTACTTCTTGGGTACTGATTAATGCGAAGGGCTACCAGTTAGATACACACTTAAATAAATTGCCGGAAGTAGCCAATTTGCTCAATTTACCTTTAACTCTGTTATTATTAATAATTAATGATATTTATCTTTGTGGAAACACTGATCATCTTAATGATTTCTCACAATAAATATATATAGAAACAGATAAATATCAATATGCAACACTTTATTTTTATATTTTCTCTAAGTGCACATTTTTCAAATTGAACATTTTCAAATGATCACTTCTAAGACAGTCTTGTGAAATCACAATATCCCATTTTAACTAGCTAGCCACTAACATTTTTTAACAAATCATGAATTACTTTGCACCATGTTTGTACAAATAATAACTCATGTAAAATACAAAAGTAAACTCTCAAATGTTTAAATCATGTCACACTTTGAACTGGACACCAAATCTGTTATCTGTTTCTTTGTCAGTTAGTGGGAAGCCTGGCATTGCATGCTGTTAACTAGTGTGTTGTACTCTGGTGTGTAACTTGACACTGCAACTCTGAGTGAGTCTTGCAGATGTGCATCAGTGAGGCGTGTTCTGTGTTTGTTCTTGATGAAGTTCATGTCAGAAAAGGCTGATTCACAAAGATAAGATTTTTCCTCATTGTTTGGGGAACCTTCTTAATCTTTTGGACATATTTTCACAGCAATCTGGCCTTAAGCGTAATTATGATAAATGTAAAATGTTAAGGATCGGAAATCTAAAGGGAACGTCCTTTCGAATGGAATGCAAAGTGCCTGTTTTGTGGAGAGATGGACCAGTTAACATACTTGGTGTTGTTGTCCCAGAAAATCTGGAAGATCTAGGCTCAGTAAATTATAATAATCGACTAAGAAAGCTGGACAAAATTATGCAATTATGGAAAGGGAAATCCCTAACCTTGTATGGTAAAATGTCTATTGCCAACTCGTTAATTATTCCTCAATTTATTTATTAGTTTTTGTCATTACCAGCTCCATCACAAAACTTTTTTAAGATTTATGAGCGGAGGGTCTTCGATTTTGTCTGGAACAGCAAACCAGAAAAGATTAAAAGAAAGGTTTTGTACAAAGAGTATGAATATGGGGGCCTGAAACTTCTCAACCTTGAAGCTATGTGTCTGTCTTTAAAAGCATCAATTGTTCCAAAGATGTATTTAAACATTGAGTGGTACACAAATGTCCTGTTGGACAAAAAACATGTACTGTATCAAAAGAAATTGTATCCTTTTTTACAAGTGATCCCCTCCCAGAGAGTCTGCTGGGAAACATGGCGGGGTTCATAAAGGAAACAATCCACTCATAGTGGTGTTTTCAATTTTATGTGCCAGAAAAAAGAGACGATATTTTGCAGCAGTTAATATGGATGAACTCTAATATTGTAATAGATGGAAAGCCTTTCTTTTGGAAAAATATGTTTGAAAGAGGAATCATTTTTGTCAATGATATTATCAATGAGAATGGTAAAATTATGAAGTATGATGAATTTAGAGCTATGTATGGTGATGCTTGCTCAAGCTTTTCATTTTATCAACTAACTGGAGTAATTGGGAAAAGATGGAAACAAATAATTAATTATGGAACTACTAAATTATTAGTTTGTAAACCTCTAATAAGAAATTCTAGTTGGCAAAAAGGAACTAAAATAAATAGAAAAATATATAATTTTTATTTAATAAAGAAATCTTTGAAGGCTGCCTCATACAACACAAATGGAAAATGGGAGGACTTTTTTGACTGCCCGTTGCCATGGGATGCCATATTCAAACTAATCTATAAAACCACTATCGATGTGCAAAATCGTTATTTTCAAATTAAAATTATTTATAACTTCTTACCCACAGGGAAAATGTTAAAATTATGGAATATGACAGAGTCAGATGATTGCCGATTTTGTTGTCAGGAGCCTGAATCCACCCTGCATTTGTTTTGGTATTGTCATATTGTGTCTTTGTTTTGGGTGGAAGTTCAAAAAATGTGTTTAAGGATTGGTTTGCTTATGAAGCTTAATGTGGTTTCTGTTATTTTAGGAGAGTTCATTGACAATCATGATTTAGTCAATTTAATTATAGTACTCGGTAAAATGTTTATTTTTAAGGCCAAAAACAGATATTCACTTAGTATTACTTTCTTTAAAACATTTATTCAGTATTTTCTAACTTTACAAAGTTACATGGTTGAAAACAATAATGATGCCAAAAAACATTAAAAAAAAGATGAGAAGTCCTCAAAGGCTTATTTTGAAAGTATAATTATGTTTATAGATTATATGATATCTGTTGTTGTGTTCCCTAATTTGAGTGACCTGGACATAATCTGGACTGTACATAAATGCTTATTTTGAAAATGTAATTTTGTTTATAAATTATATGCAATCTGTTGTGTTCCCTAATTTTTTTCTGTGTACATGAATGAAGGTGTGTGTTGCTGAGTCCGACTTGGACATTATCTGGACTGGGCCTGGTTTAAAAAACCCTTTAAACAAATCTAATTTCATTGACAACCTGGTCTGTTGAAGATAAGGCCCTTTTTTAAAAAATAAAATAAAACAAGATAAATAAAAAAAAAACATTTTCTTGGATAAAAAAGAAAGTAAAACAATATAAAAATAAATATATAAAAAATAGTAATTAATGAAAATGTTAGTGGACCAGCAGCCTATACAATCATGTGTGCTTCAGGGACTGTGTCCCTTGCAGATGTGTTGTCTATGTTGTGGGAACGAGAATATTGGTAGCAGAAAGAAATAACCCCTTTTGTGTGAGTGGGTGTGGATGAGTGTGCATGGGGGAGGTTGTTTGGGTTGATGCACTGATTGAAAGTGTATCTTGTGTTTTTTCTATGTAGATTTAATTTAAAAAAAAAAAAAAAAAAAAAAAATTTTTTTTTTAAATTTATTTATTTTTTTTAATTTTTTTTTATTTTTTAGAACAGGCCCGCGGGCGACTCATCTGGTCCTTACGGGCGACCTGGTGCCCGCGGGCACCGCGTTGGTGACCCCTGAACTAGAATATAAAACATGTTTTCAGTTATTTCACCTTTTTTTGTTAAAGGCCTACTGACACGAAATGTTTTTATTTAAACGGGGATAGCAGATCCATTCTATGTGTCATACCTGATCATTTCGCGATATTGCCATATTTTTGCTGAAAGGATTTAGTAGAGAACATCGACGATAAAGTTTGCAACTTTTGGTCGCTGATAAAAAAAAGCCTTGCCTGTACCGGAAGTAGCGTGACGTCACAGGTTGAAGGGCTCCTCACAATTCCCCATTGTTTACACCAGCAGCGAGAGCGATTCGGACCGAGAAAGCGACGATTACCCCATTAATTTGAGCGAGGATGAAAGATTCGTGGATGAGGAACGTGAGAGTGAAGGACTAGAGCGCAGTGCAGGACGTATCTTTTTTCGCTCTGACCGTAACTTAGGTACAAGGACTCATTGGATTCCGCACTTTCTCCTTTTTCTATTGTGGATCACGGATTTGTATTTTAAACCACCTCGGATACTATATCCTCCTGAAAATGAGAGTCGAGAACGCGAAATGGACATTCACAGTGACTTTTATCTCCACGACAATACATCGGCGAAGCACTTTAGCTACGGAGCTAACGTGATAGCATCGGGCTTAACTGCAGATAGAAACAAAAGAAATAAACCCCTGACTGGAAGGATAGACATAAAATCAACAATACTATTAAACCATGGACCTGTAACTACACGGTTAATGCTTTCCAGCCTGGCGAAGCTTAACAATGCTGTTGCTAACGACGCCATTGAAGCTAACTTAGCTACGGGACCTCACAGAGCTATGCTAAAAACATTAGCTATCCACTTACGCCAGCCAGCCCTCATCTGCTCATCAACACCCGTGCTCACCTGCGTTCCAGCGATCGACGGAGCGACGAAGGATCATCGATGCGGTCGGCGGCTAGCGTCGGATAGCGCGTCTGCTTCCAAGTCAAAGTCCTCCTGGTTGTGTTGCTGCAGCCAGCCGCTAATACCTACAGCTTTCTTCTTTGCAGTCTTCATTGTTCATTAAACAAATTGCAAAAGATTCACCAACACAGATGTCCATAATACTGTGGAATTTTGCGATGAACACAGAGCTGTTTGTATTGAGATACAATGGTGTCCAAATACTTCCGTTTCAACCATTGACGTCACGCGCATACGTCATCATACATAGACGTTTTTAACCGGAAGTTTCGCGGGAAATTTAAAATTGCACTTTATAAGTTAACCCGGCCGTATTGGCATGTGTTGCAATGTTAAGATTTCATCATTGATATATAAACTATCAGACTGCGTGGTCGGTAGTAGTGGGTTTCAGTAGGCCTTTAAGTACATAACTGCACATGTGTTCATTCATAGTTTTGATGCCTTCAGTGACAATCTAAAATGTAAATAGTCATGAAAATAAAGAAAACACATTGAATGAGAGGGTGGTCCAAACTTTTGGCCTGTAATATATATATATATATATATATATATATATATATATATATATATATATATATATATATATATATATATATATATATATATATATATATATATATATATATATATATATATATATATATATATATATATATATATATATATATATATATATATATATATATATATAATTTGTATTTATATGATTTTTTTGTTGTTGTTTTTGCTTCTTAAATACAAAGCTTTGTGCCATTATTTTTGGCTGAGGTCAACATTTTTGGCTTTTTCTCATTTCTTGCTGTTTTCCTAATTTTTGCCGGTGTTTTTTGTATTGAGCCTGGGGCCAATGACAAACGAGTTACTGGTCCCGCACAGATGGCCCCTGTGCCACGTTTTGTGCACCCCGGCTGTAGAAGCCAGAGGTGGGACCAAGTCATTGCTTTGCAAGTCACAAGTAAGTCTCAAGTCTTTGCCCTCAAGTCTCGAGTCAAGTCCCGAGTCAAGACAGGCAAGTCCCGAGTCAAGACAGGCAAGTCCCGAGTCAAGTCCAAAGTCAAGACTGGAAAGTCTCAAGTCAAGTCACAAGTCCTGCATTTTGAGTTTCGAGTCCTTTCAAGTCCTTTTAACCACAGACTAATATTTTTACACAGATTGTGTATGCTTTTAAAACGCTGTATTTATTTATTAAAACAAGTGCATTTGAAATTGCAAGAAAAAAAATAGTGCTGACATTGCAATTCATAACAGCACTATTAACAGTAATTTTAATAGTTTAAACAATTTTAAACATTTAACTCATTCCTTTACAGAATAAACACATTTGCAAAAACAAACATTAACATACTATTGGTTGTATTTTATGAAAATAATATTACCACAGAGTTGAGAAGGAGCAAAGATCTTCAATATTTGTATGTGAAAATCACAAATAAATCTTCTGGGGGAGGATGACGCCCCTAAAGGGGTTTGGTTTACAAACTTTCAGCCCCACCTAAAACAAAATTTACCAGCCGCCACTGATTATGATGCATTCTCATTTTAGGCAAAATATAAGCCAATACTTTCTTAACAGTATAATTGTAACCAGGAATAAGTCTTCAAGTAACAATATTCAAATACTAACATTGTTGGGTAAAACAGCATTTGGTTTTATTCTGAATGTAGTGAAACAAATTGGTGGTTTTAGCTGATATAAAGACTTTCAGGTGTTTATATATGTTTAAGTATTTGGCAGACGCTTTTATCCAAAGCGACATACATAAAAAATACATACATAACAATCACTGTAAACATGATCATTTAAGGGAAGAATGTAATACAAAATATCAATACAAAGTGTCTAGACAGAATAAACTCTCTGCTGCTGCAGCAACAGAGATACAGTCTATAAGATTTATAGATATCTAATGTATTCATACATTGTTTATGTAGGATATACGCATGTATATATAACCTAATCATATTGTTTCTTCAATTTAAAAATAGCTTACCGTTTTTTCCCCCTTCTCTGGGATTATATTCCCAGTTTTGATCTCGGACGTCTGGTCACTTATAGCGTATAAGAATATTATATTACTGTTAAGCAAACTATGAATAATAAAACTTGCCAAAACATGTGTCCGTTATCATAGCTACACGTATGACAAAAAACCGCGTGAAAATCAGTGGTATTCAGTGAGGTAAAATGAATTAAATGCGCTGACAGTTCATTGCTCCTGACAAATGAATTGCACTGAGTGGAGCGGATCACCACTCCAAGATGGCGGCCCCGCGTCTCGTCTGCGCCAGTAGGCAGTAGCGCTCGATGCTGCGTACCCTTATAAGATGTCTATGGTTATAACGTTAGCAGTGAGTTTACAGCCTCACTGATTTAACTACACAGCAAATAAAAGTCATGTTACTTAGCCAATAAACGTTATCTTACATTCAAAACTTACCCTTCTTTGGGCAACTTCAAATGTCGAACGAAGTTGGAAGTTGTTGCGTCTCCGTCTGTAATATTCGAACTGCATGATTTGCATACGCAATTCGTTTTTTGTTGACCAAGTCGTAGTTTTTATACCCGAACGAAACCAACTTTGGCATAATTGTTTCTCTCTGCCGCATTGTTTGACAACTCTTGTTCGGTGGTTGTCCTGCAATTTGATTGGATGAATGCTGTGTGATGAAAACAACGTATAACTAATTTGATTGGCTGTTGTACTGACAGCACACCAGCTGACAGGCAGCACACACGCTGATAGACAGACAGACACGTAGAAAATGAAAGATACGGAGCGCTCCCAAATAACTTTTTAAGCTTTGGGTTTTGGGGAAAGTAGCAAGTCATGTCAAGTCAAAAGGCTCAAGTCCAAGTGAAGTCACAAGTCATTGATGTTAAAGTCTAAGTCGAGTTGCAAGTCTCTTTACATTTTGTCAAGTCGAGTCTAAAGTCATCAAATTCATGACTCGAGTCTGACTCGAGTCCAAGTCATGTGACTCGAGTCCACACCTCTGGTAGAAGCTAACAGTTTATGACCACTATAGTCTTGGTGCCTAGTATATTTTTTTCATCCTATGGTCACATATGGGACGCGAGTCACATGGTTGTCTTACATCAGAACCGACTAGTAGTAAAATCAGCTGTTAACTTGGCAAGGTTATCTGTGACAAAAGAGGGGATACACAGGGAAGTCCCTCATTATCAGCCACCTGATTTCGTCATATATTACTGTCTTTGTACAGGTCAATGTTTAGTTCAACACAAAATCAAGGAGCAATGTTCCAGGACTATTATTTGGCTCGTTAGTTCCTGTTGCAGACGAGCGAGGATGGGCGTGGGCTCGTGGTTGAGTTGTTTGATGTTGGATGTTACAAAATGTCCGATGCACTGCTACAGTCGGCCTTAATGCATTGTTGCAGCTCGATGATTTAGTCCAGGCCTGGGCAATTATTTTGACTCGGGGGGCCAAATTTAGAGAAAAAATTGTGTCTGGGGGCCGGTATATCTGATTTTTAGGAACACTATGCAAGACTTCACAATAATGTCTGATTGAATGCTAAAAACTTTATGACAGACCGCCTACATCTGATATATCACTAAGCTTTAGAACTTTGTTGTACAAATCTCCTTCCGCGTCTGTCCCTGACACCCGCATTTCATGCTGGCCGCTCTGGAAACACTCTGTGGAAACGCTCCCCACCCACACTGCTTGGTGCCTCGTCTGAGCTGCCGTAACTTAGATTACCATAGTAACTAATTAGATTACCATAGTAGATTTTACATGTAAACAAACTGTTGTGCCACAGTCCACACTATGGTGAGTTCAAGAACCGCCGAAATTAGTAGGACAAAACGATGTTCACCAAATACTCTCATCAGTGAAGCATACACACAAACATATTAAGCAGTGGGCTTTCTAACAATTGAGAAGGTTTGTGTCATGTTTGTCCTCAAACAAAAAACATACTAAAACAAAAACAAATATTTTTCTCCCATCTTTTTCCATTTTCAATCCTTTTTAAAAAATGCTCCAGGGAGCCACTAGGGTGGCACTAAAGAGCTGCATGCGGCTCGAGAGCCACGGGTTGCTGACCCCCGGTTTAACCTTTCACCACTTTTACCACAGTATGACTACGCACATTCAGGTATGGGATACAACTAGGTTCAGATCTACATCCTACCCCTAGCCCGATCGTTCATCCAGTCCCATTTCAGTCCCGTGCGATTTGTACACCTTCTGGGTGACTACATGCAAAGTCATGTAACGCCCTGCCACCTTTAGCTCAGCTCTCCCGTGCTGACACACCCTCCCGATTCAGGTGCATCTATCGAACCACGTCTAACTAATATCACACTACTAGCTAACTGTTGTGAGGCTTGCATTAGATAGTGTTGTATATTTGTTGGTCGTGTGATGGGTGATGAGCCAAGAAGACACCAACGAGGAATCGTCGAACAAAAGCTTTATTTTTTTCAGCGAGCCTCAGACTGGAACTGTGGCTTCCAGGAGAAAGAATATGGGCCTGATTACTCTTATGCTGTACTCTCGGACCACTGTTCTTAAATACCCTTTACACTAAGACCCCCACTCTTTGTAACTCTAGCCTTGGAGCTGGCCAGTCTGGACAAAGCCCAATTTGTTGCTTGGCCAGTCAACCTATTTCTCCTGATCGTTTTGAGTTGGGTGACTTCCGACCCCTATCTTCTACTCCTACTTGTGAGGGCTCCCACCAGATGTTGCTAATGTCTTTACACTCCCTCTTAAAATCAAAACCTGCATTCCTGTAGGATTTCCTGGGGGGCGAAGGCCACCACTCTCTGGACGAGCTGTGATGGACTTCTGCACCCGAAGCTATCTAAGGGCATATTTCTTTAATAGGATAATCCTTGAGAAGTATTGCGGAAAGAGATTATTCTAGATTGTACCTAATGTCATGACTGGTTTTATTGATTTTTGACTATTTTATTGATTATGGGACAAGCAGTAGAAAATGGATGGATGGTACTTTTATGTCACTTATTGTTTGTCACTTATTGTTTGTCTTTGGTACACTAATGTGTATATTTTAGGCCATTGGTTCTTTGTTTTATTTGTGCAAAAAAAAAAAAAAAAAAAAAAAAATATATATATATATATATATATATATATATATATATATATATATATATATATATATATATATATATATATATATATATATATATACACTACCGTTCGAAAGTTTGGGGTCACATTCAAATGTCCTTATTTTTGAAGGAAAAGCACTGTACTTTTCAATGAAGATAACTTTAAACTAGTCTTAACTTTAAAGAAATACACTCTATACATTTCTAGTGTGGTAAATGACTATTCTAGCTGCAAATGTCTGGTTTTTGGTGCAATATCTACATAGGTGTATAGAGGCCCATTTCCAGCAACTATCACTCCAGTGTTCTAATGGTACAATGTGTTTGCTCATTGGCTCAGAAGGCTAATTGATGATTAGAAAACCCTTGTGCAATCATGTTCACACATCTGAAAACAGTTTAGCTCGTTACAGAAGCTGCAAAACTGACCTTCCTTTGAGCAGATTGAGTTTCTGGAGCATCACATTTGTGGGGTCAATTAAACGCTCAAAATGGCCAGAAAAACAGAACTTTCATCTGAAACTCGACAGTCAATTCTTGTTCTTAGAAATGAAGGCTATTCCACAAAATTGTTTGGGTGACCCCAAACTTTTGAACGGTAGTGTATATATTTATCTTTTTATCTTTGGTATGAACATTATTGTGTAAACTCGAAGTTATTATTATTTTTATATTTTTTGATTCTTTGCTTTTGCTATTTTTGTATTACAACATTTTATTATTGATCATGCTGTACTGCATTGTAATCTTTTGTTTTGTGATTGTGTGATGTTTTTTGCCTGAACCCCAGGAAGAATAGTCTCCACTGCGGTGTAGACTAATGGGGATCCTTAATATACTAAATTAAACTAAACTAAACTAAACTCTAAAGGATTCTGTGACCAAATAAAAACACATGCTAGTTCACAATCATAAATGGTACACGGTATAATTCACCACAATAGCATTTGGGACACTTAACTACTACTAGACTACTAGTAAATTGTTTTTTTTACTACTACACAGTGCATGTACTGCTGCTATTACAGTATAGTGCAGTTAAACTATATGACAGTATCCAGAGTACAGTCTGCAAGAAAAACAGTAAAGTTTATTTAGCAAACACTGAGTTTCACAGCAGTGTGACGTCGGCAGTGTGCCTTGACATCCACTCTATTCTGACTCCGGGGGTGTATCCAATTCACTTCTCATTCCTGGCATGTGTTCCACATCAATCAGCCGTGGGTGCTGTCTTCACGCAGAGTCTAAAATGCTCAATCACACACAGAGACCCTCACCTGGTTTTTCCCGTGAGCCAACATAGTGGGTTTTTCTTTATCTAAGGCCAAAATAAGGCAAAAGTAGGCTTTTGAGATGTTAAAGGGCTGAAGATTTGGATTCAACCTGGTAGAAAATGTACAAAACCCAAAACCAGTGAAATTGGCACGTTGTGTAAATCATATATAAAAACCCATCTAAGATGGACTGATGCAAAGTGGAAAAGTGTTCTGTGGTCGGAGGTGTCCACATTTCAAATTGTTTTTGGCAACTGTGTACGTCGTGTCCTCCGGAACAAAGAGGAAAAGAACCATTCAGATTGTTCTAGGTGCAAAGTTCAAAAGCCAGCATCTGTGATGGTATGGGGGTGTGTTAGTGCCCAAGGCATGGGTAACTTACACATCTGTGAAGGCACCATTAATGCTGAAAGGTACATACAGGTTATCAAGCAACGTTACCATGGACGCCCCTGCTTATTTCAGCAAGACAATGCCAAGCCACGTGTTACAACAGCGTGGCTTCATAGTAAAAGAGTGTGGGTACTAGACTGGCCTGCCTGTAGTCCAGACCTGTCTCCCATTGAAAATGTGTGGTGCATTATGAAGCGTAAAATACCACAACGGAGACCCCCGGACTGTTGAACAACTTAAGCTGTACATCAAGCAAGAATGGGAAAGAATTGCACCTGAAAAGCTTCCAAAATTGGTCTCCTCAGTTCCCAAACGTTTACTGAGTGTTGTTAAAAGGAAAGGCCATGTAACACAGTGGTAAAAATGCCCCTGTGCCAACTTTTTTGCAATGTGTTGCTGCCATTAAATTCTTAGTTAATGATTATTTGCAAAAAAAAAATAAAGTTTCTCAGTTCGAACATTAAATATCTTGTCTTTGCAGTCTATTCAATTGAATATAAGTTGAGAAGGATTTTCAAATCATTGTGTTCTGTTTTTATTTACCATTTACACAACATGCCAACGTTTTGTACACCTTGATGTCAGAATCATTTATTTATATTGGTCAGGTGTGCATATTTATTGCAACAAATATTGTTTTAGTACTGAATATGGCGGCCATCATGAGTTTTAAGTGGCCTGCGTACTTTTTGAAAGGAGTAGTGTCTAATGAGTATCTATGTCAATTTTGGTGCTTGTATCACCATTCGAGCGATTCCTCTGAAATATAATGTAATCTGCTGCGCTAAATAGGCACACTTAAGATATGGTCACAAATTAGACAACAAACAACATCCAAACACCTCCATTAAGGTTTTATATACTTAATGTAAGTATATACAGTATGTAATGTAGTAACAGGCACATTTATAACAACGTTTAATAATTACATATTTTGATCATTTTAAGCATACGCAGCGCATTAATTTCAAAAACGCATCACAACAATTGCTTCTTTTTAAAACAACATTACTGATTATTACTCACTGCAGACTTTATGAAAGCCAAAATATAATAAAACTTCACTTACTCTACAATGTCTGCGGTCATTAAAGACGCCAACTGCTAGGATGTTCATATTTTCCAATTTAGATGAAGAATGTCTAATAATCCTCGCAAAGAAAAGTGGGGTGGAATCAAACGTCTTTTCAGGTCGTTCTCGCCATTTTCGAGTCTAATTTGACTGTCAAAGTGTACCAACTTGTCGGATTACATCCTCAGCCTTCTTCTATCCAAGTGAGAGGCATGATTTATGATCTATAATAAATTTCCAGGCAGCAAAGGAAGCGAGGAAACAGCAGACCACTCGATGATGTAAACCGAGGCACACACGGTAGTGATTACGGCGCCACTACAAATAGTTTGTCTGTGTTAGCGCTTATAATAACAATATCACTAATACTTGGTTGATATTCAAGTCACAAAATGTAAATGGAGTATTGATGGCGCTTTTTGAATGTTTTTTATTGGAATTTATAGACTGATTAGAGGACCTCCCATTGGTGTTGTTGTAAGCATACTTTTATTTACATATATTTTCTGAGTTACAATACATAAAAAAAAATAAAAATATCCGTCACGTCTTTCATAATGATTGTGAACGATAGGCAACATTTCCAAAAAAGTGCATTTTCCTTTAAATTTTAGTTATTGTCTACTGTTGCCTTTGTTTTGATCAAACAATTGTATGTAAAGGAAAATAATAAACTAGTTTAAATACTGTGTTGCTATTTTTAAACCGTCAATAACAATCGGTATCGAAATCGGCAGCATAAAACGTCTCTAATTTCGTTGAATTTGATGATTGTCATACTTCGGATTAAAAATATGTGTGATGTTAAAACGAAGGACTGGGAAACTTAGTAATGTAGTTAGTGGTCACATTGATACCGTTTTATAACGATCCTTAATTTTTCATGTTTAGCTCTGGAGTTTTCTCATTTTGAAATATATCTAAATATTAGGAAATAATGAGGACATGGAGAAAAGATGTTGTATACCTACCGTAGTTTATATGAACAGAAGACAGCAGTCAGACTAGAGGTTTTTAAAGAGGGTTAGACATACAGTAGGCAGGACACACACACACACACACACACACACACACACACACACACACACACACACACACACACACACACACACACACACACACACACACACACACACACACACACACACACACACACACACACACACACACACACACACACACACACACACACACACGCTTTCCAAATATAAACCACAATGGCAGATTAACTCAACCAAACCTAAATCCTCCTGGCTTGTCTTTATTGGAGGTAAACCAGAGATGGAACATAATCCCTTAATGTTCACATTCTGTCATCTTTTACATTCTCAATATATCTACTTTTTTTTACACTTTTCAAAGTGTAAAATAAAACTTAATTTTCTAACCCTTCAAATTTGTTTGCACAGTACACTTTTGAAAAAAAAAAGAAAAACGTGCATATTTTCTTTGCTCTAGTTTTTCATGTTTAATTCGAATCTCTCCTATATGATATTATATTTCAAATCCATAGTGCAAGTTCTCCTATATACAAGAGTATCACACATTCCCAGCCTTCTTGGCCATGCCTTCATGCAAGGAAGGATTCTTCTGAGAGTCAGGTCAGGTGACTTTGGAGGTTCTGATGTTCTTCTTAACCAGGACCTGATGGTCAGCACATTAGGATCCTGATGCATCCTTAAACCTCCTTGTTGCCACGCGACAGCCTTGGATCATTCAGTATTCGGAGAGTATCTGTAAAGAGGAGTGGACCAAAATCACTCCTGTGATGTCTGCAACCCTGCTGATTCACTACGAAAAACTACAATAACACTACTACCAGTTCTACAACAACAAGAAACTACAAGTACAAAACTCAAGAAAGTACAAGTACACTAATACAAGTGCTACAATTAACTATAAGTACACTATTCACAAACAAGGATGGGGCGAGGGTCACCAGTTTGTGAACAAAAGCGTGAGCAAATTGTCCAACAGTTTAAGAACAACATTTCTGAACCAGCTATTGCAAGGAATTTAGGGATTTCACCATCTACGGTCTGTAATATCATCAAAAGGTTCAGAGAATCTGGAGAAATCACTGCACGTCAGCGATGATATTACGGACCTTCGATCCCTCAGGCGGCACTGCATCAAAAAGCGACATCAGTGTGTAAAGGATATCACATGGGCTTAGGAACACTTCGCACACTATGCAAAGCCAATGCCATTTATCAACAACACCCAGAAATGCAGCTGGCTTCGCTGGGCCCGAGCTCATCTAAGATGGACTGATGCAAAGTAGATAAGTGTTCTGTGGTCTGGCGAGTCCACATTTCAAATTGTTTTTGGAATCTGTGGACGTCGTGTCCTCCGGACCAAAGAGACCAGCTCGCCTGCTGAAAAAGTGTGGGCACCCCTGTTCTAAAACATATCTTTCCACTTTAAAGTGTTTCTTCTGGCCTGTTATGTATTCATAATGTGTAAAAACTTAAAAAAAAGAGTTTGGAAATAATTCCTTTTAAAAGCGCTCATAAATGTCCTGTTTCACCGAAGGCAAGATGCAACTAAAATGTAACAAATATTCAAATATCACATAATATATGAATAGCAGATTTCTGTTAACGCCGCAGGAAAAAAATGTCCTCAGGAAATGAACTTTTCAACATCGACTGATGCTATTGATTAGCCTAGCAGCCAGCAGACTGGAATAACATTCAATTCATGCTGAATGTCACCTCCCAGTGCGTGATGGTGGTCGGGGGGAGGGGGGGGGGGGGTCACGATCATGTCTTTATGCAGCGTTGGCGACTCTTTTGCAATCGCTCATCCACAATTACACATTTCCACAATAGAATGACTCAAAATAATCCAAAGTCAATTGAATGAATGTAATACAGAGAGGACATGTGATTTCTAATAAAGACAGAAAAATACTATTTAGTTTAAAACAAAAAAGAAAAATGTTGTATATACTGAAACTATATTTCTGTTGTCAAACATAAAATATTAAAGTACAAGTGCACAATTTACAATAAATATGTTTATTTTGTACAACAGAATTTCTTGAGGTAATCCTCTATGTCATACATTATGGTGTGTGTGTGTGTGTGTGTGTGTGTGTGTGTGTGTGTGTGTGTGTGTTGACCTTGTCTAGGCTGCCTCATACTGTGAGTCATTACAAGACAACATGATGTAATACGACAATGTATTTGCAAAAACACCACAACAAAACACACAATAAGTCCATCCTAAAGGGGGGATTTTCAAATTTTGAAGCTCATCGAGAGAATGCCAAGAGTGTGCAAAAAAGTAATCAGAGCAAAGGGTGGCTATTTTGAAGAAACTAGAATGTAAAACATGTTTTCAGTTATTTCACCTTTGTTTGTTAAGTACATAACTCCACATGTGTTCATTCATAGTTGTGATGCCTTCAGTGACAATAGTCATGAAAATAAAGAAAGCGCATTGAAATGAGGAGAAGGTGTGTCCAAACTTTTGACCTGTACTGTACATTTGAGTCGCAATTTTTATTTCTTTGGATTCTAAATCAATTCATAATTGTAAAGAATCGATAAAAATCTTTAAAAAAAATATTTTTTTATTTTTTGTAAATATGTATATATATATATATATGCATATATATATATATATGCATATATATATATTGTATGTGTGTATATATATATATATATATATATATATATATATATATATATATATATATATATATATATATATATATATATATATATATATATATATATATATATATATATATATATATTAGAGCTGTGAATCTTTGGGTGTCCCACGATTTGATTCAATATCGATTCTTGGGGTCACAATTCGATTCAAAATGTATTTTTTTTCAATTCAACACAATTCTCGATTCAAAAACGATTTTTTTCCCGATTCAAAATGATTCTCTATTCATTCAATACATAGGATTTCAGCAGGATCTACCCCAGTCTGCTGACATGCAAGCAGAGTAGTAGATTTTCGTAGAAAGCTTTTATAATTGTAAAGGACAATGTTTTATCAACTGATTGCAATAATGTAAATTTGTTTTAACTATTAAATGAACCAAAAATATGACTTATTTTATCTTTGTGAAAATATTGGACACAGTGTAGATAGATAGATAGTACTTTATTGATTCCTTCAGGAAAGTTACCTCAGGAAAATAAAAAAATAAAAAATAAATAAAAATTGATTTTTAAAAAATGAGAATCAATTCTGAATCGCACAATGTGAGAATCGCGATTCGAATTCGAATCGATTTTTTCCCACACCCCTAATATATACTGTATATATATATATATATATATACTGTATATATATATATATTTTTTTCTTTCCACACCCCTAATATATATATATATATATATATATATATATATATATATATATATATATATATATATATATATATATATATATATATATATATATATATATATATATATATATATATATATATGGGGCGGCGTGGCGAAGTTGGTAGAGTGGCCGTGCCAGCAATCGGAGGGTTGCTGGTTACTGGGGTTCAATCCCCACCTTCTACCATCCTAGTCACATCCGTCGTGTCCTTGGGCAAGACACTTCACCCTTGCTCCTGATGGCTGCTGGTTAGCGCCTTGCATGGCAGCTCCCGCCATCAGTGTGTGAATGTGTGTGTGAATGGGTGAATGTGGAAATAGTGTCAAAGCGCTTTGAGTACCTTGAAGCTAGAAAAGCGCTATACAAGTATAACCCATTTATTTATATACACAGTATATATATACAGTATGCCATATCCGTGCTTACCCTCTGTGTGTAAAAGTCTTACATCAGCATCCAAGTGGATCTTTTGTAATCTATTTTAAAAATGTTTTATATCCAAGAATCGGTTTGAATCCAGAATCCTGTTGAATCCCGAAATGATTCTGAATCAAATTGTCTCAATATGCGTGTGTTCAGGTGTTGGTAAATGTTATTTTTTTTAGAATAAAATACAGCCCTAAAAAAAATCTATATTTTAATGTAAAATTTAACAAGTGAGATGATAATAAAAAAGTGCTATCTAATTGTTATATTTTCTTTTCTTACACTTCTGGGTATAATTTTGGTTTCGTAGTCAGGCAGTAGTCTTTGCAATTAAGTCAGTGTTTTTTGACCCAATTCTTGTTCATTGCGCTATGAGCGCCTCTCAGAGGAACGTGAAATAATATCTGTTTCTCAGCTCAGGTCTGTTGTTTCAAGCTGGCTTCTTTTTTTATTTTTTTTTAAAATTAATCAGTCCAACAAAATAAAACCCAATAACACCATAATAATACAATTTCAATTCCAAAACCAAACCCGGCCCAGCAACATTCAGCAACAGAGCAATTGAGAGGACACACAAACATGACACAAAACAATCCAAAAGTAGTCAAACAAAAATGAATAATATCAACAACAGTATCGATATTAATAAGAATTCCAACATAGCAATGATTAGAAATCTGGCTTCTTGTCTGCTCTTGCTTGTTCCTACTCGGTGTGTAACATGTTTATCATTTAGTTTTAGGTAATATGATTTGATAATAGGGCTGCAACTAACGATTAATTTGATAATCGATTAATCTGTCGATTATTACTTCGATTAATAATCGGATAAAAGAGACAAACTATCTACTTTCTATCCTATCCAGTATTTTATTGAAAACAAAACCAGCATACTGGCACCATACTTGTTTTGATTATTGTTTCTCAGCTGTTTGTAAATGTTGCAGTTTATAAATAAAGAAATAAAAAAAAATAAAAAATAAAAAAAAACTCTGCGCATGCGCATAGCATAGATCCAACGAATTGATGACTAAATTAATCGGCAACTATTTTAATAATCGATTTTAATTGATTTAATCGATTAGTTGTTGCAGCCCTATTTGATAATAATGAGTCTTTATCCAAGACTTGCATAAAACAGTTCAAATACAAGCATGCAATGTCTGTGTACTCACTGCAGTGTGCTGACCAGATGTGGCCTTAAGTAGGCCAACTGACGAGCGGATCAGGGTGACGATCCTATAAAATAGCTAATCCCACACTGTCTGATCTGCTCTGTGCTGAAACTGACACACAGCATGTCAGCGTCTCCGTCAACGTCGGACTCGAACTCAGAGTCATTGGATGTTGACATGATGCTCGATACTAAGAATATGCATTTAGTAGAAACCGTGGGACTGGCTGACTGACCTCAACATGAGCGGTTGTCGACATAACTGGAACTGTACATTTCTCTCACATTTATATGGATTTTTGTCATAGGGAGAATGGCTGATGATAAAATGATTTTGCTTCCTCCAGTTAAACATATTTTGAGTTATAAATCTGTGTTTTCATTAGTCATACTTGTCATCGTTGTATGTCTGGAATAAAATAACAATAAGTATGTTTTCTGGTGGCTGATCATCTAAATAAATACATCACATTTTGCGTGAATAAGCGCATGTAGAATGTCAGTTAATGAATGACAGACAGGGCGCTTCATATGAAATCTTACCACAGACGTATTCCAAGCCCCTTCCTGCTACATCACTGATAAGAATATAATGTATTTTCTGGACTATAAGGCGCACCTAAAATCCTTTCATTTTCTCAAAACTCTACAGTGCGCCTTATAACCCGGTGCGCCTAATGTACGGAATAATATTGGTTGTGCTTACCGACCTCAAAGCTCTTTTATTTGGTACATTGTGAAATAATAAGTGTGACCAGTAGATGGCAGTCACACACAAGAGATATGTGCAGACTGCAATATGATGGCAGTCACACATAACAGATACGTGTGGACTGCAATATGACTCAAGTAAACAACACCAATATTTTACATGTTCCATTGAAAATATAGAACATTACACATGGCGCTCAAAAATCTATCAACATGTTTTAGTACGACTTTGGTAAGCTATGAAGCCGCACCGCTTGATGGATTGTACTGTGCTTCAATCCATCAAGCTTACGAGTATTATTATGGTGTGTGTATAAGGTAAGACATATTATCTGGCGTTTTGTTTCGCAATATTATGCAAAAGCAACTTTTCTTACCTTCTGGTACCTGCTGATCTGTATTTGGGATCTGCATAAGTCCTGTAAATGTGCGCGTGTCCGCCTTTGTAGTCTGTGGCGACACCGTAGTCGATAAGCTTATTCTTTTTCTCTATCTTCTTGTTATGTGACATTCATCCTCCGCTGTTGCCATTTCTAATATAAAGTAGTGTAAAGTTCTTACTTATATCTGTCAGTAAACTCGCCATGAAAGCGCTAAAACATACCGGTGTAGTGAGTTTACATTATTCACCCAAGGAACTTTAGTTATTAGAGAGTTCCGGTCGGACGGTTTTTCACGGGACACATTTCCGGCCTTATTGTTGTTTCCGGATGAGGAGATGCTGCTCCGTTATTGATTGAAGTAAAGTCTGAATGTCATTAAAACAGTTAGCTCCATCTTTTGACACTTCTTCCACACCCGTCCTTGCACGCTACACCGCTACAACAAAGATGACGGGGAGAAGACGCTGCCGAAGGTGAGCCACGTAAATAAGCGACTGTCAGAAAGTGGCTTGAAGATGATCTGTAAAACATAATCTATGCAACATTTTGACCAAAGAACCACTATTACATGTTAGACCACAAGGAAGTGTTTTACATTTAGAAAAAATATAAATCTGCTCCGGCCCGGCTGCACCAAATGATAATATAAATACATTTAATAAAGTCAAATACAAATAAGGCAACAAGAGAAGCATCCTACACTTCTCTTTTGTAAAATAAATCTGAACAGCCGACGTGGGCATCTACATCAACTATATGGTTTGCCAGGGACAAAAAAAAAGAAGAAAAAAAAAGAGGAGTGGACTAAAACACATCCTGTCTGCAACCCTGCTGACCAACTAGAAGAAACCACGATACACTACTGCAGTGGTCACCAACCTTTTCCAGCCCAAGATCCCTGGTCTCAGTCATAAACCAAAGCTAGATCTACCCCTGCGTCAACTGTGTTTTATATATATATATCCATCCATTTTCTACCGCTTATTCCCTTCGGGGTCGCGAGGATATATATATATATATAATATGACCCCTTTAATACGCCCTATAATCCGGTGCGCCTTTTGCATGAAAACAAACCTGACTAGACCCGCTCATCGGCAGTGCACTTTATAATCCGGTGCGCCCTATTGTCCAGTAATAGCAAATTCACCTACATGTTCTTACTGTGGCACACAACGTTAGTGCTGGTCTTGTAAGGCAGACTTATAACTTTTAAAAGACCTTTGTCGTATATACAAAGAACAAAAAAAAAGAAAACTTATCTTTTACAATCGATTCTAGGAAATTATGAATCGATTTAGAATCCCAACAAATAAGAAATGCCATTTGTTTGTTTTAATCGACTTTTTCAGCAAACCTTCCAAATATGGACTTTTGCAAGTCAGCAAAAGATACACATTTGCTGTCTTTGTCGGAATTTAGTTCTGATTTAAATATTTAATATTTGGCATGCAAGTAATGTCTATTTTTCACAATTGTAATGTGTTCATTATTTATATTGGGTCGCTCTTTGATGGCCAGAATTTGCGACAAATGTCGTTATGGCTTGTGCAGCCCTTTGAGACACTTGTGATTAAGGGCTATATATAAAAACTTTTATTGATTGATTGATAAAAACTCTAATAAAGTAATTATTGAACAATTTATTTCCCGCAAACATTTTTATTAAGTACAAAACATCAAAATAGATTCAAGTATATAGGTATGAAAATTGTTTCACATAATAAAAAAAAGTGGTAAGGTTCTCTTTAGGGGCACCATCACCCTGTCCTTATTTGTTGATAATATTAATAAAGAGTAGAAAGATGGTGACTTAACCAGCAGGAAAGGAAAGTTTATTGCTCTTAAAGCAGGGGTGTCCAAACTTTTTCCACTGAGGGCCGCACAAGGAAAAATTAAAGAATGTAGGGGCCATTTTGATATTTTTCCTTTTTAAACCGTAACAAAATATATGGATTTTTAAATGTATTTTACATTTAGGGGTCCCGGGGGCCATAAAGGGTCTCAGTCATTAAAATGTTAAAAATAAGTCAAATTATTATTTTTTTTTATTTAACGCTTACAGTAAATCTCTATATCAACTTCAAGTTGATATAAAGTAATACAAAAAAATGTTTTATGGCTTTTATGTCAAAAACAACTTTGTTTTTTATAGTAAAACTGAAATATGCAGTATCTAGTCATTAGAGCCCTAAAAGATCAATAATGCATTGATTTAAATGATTTAATATCTTTGAGTAATCACAGTGAAAAGATAAATAAAATACCACTAAATATATTTGGGATCCAAAAGGTGCCCCACTCATAAAGTCATACGTTTTTATTAGGTTTTTCATTTACTTTCAACACTTAAGTTAGGAGCTCAACTTCAGATATATCTGTCGATTTGACGTTTGAACTATTATTTTGTTTGTTTTATGCTCTTTTGTCAAATAAAACGTTGATGTTTTTATATGGCAACTACACAACATATGCAATATTTACCACATAAAACATTTTAAAGTGAAATATTTGAAGTAATTGGAGCCTTGAAAATAATTCATTATAACATGGATTTTTTGGCATTATTTTTTTTTTTGAGCAATGGCAAAAAAATAAAAATAAAGAAAGACAAAAGAAAAAAAAAACAGCCTGCATGGCAGCTTTGTGTCAACATTGCAACTTTTTCTCGTTAGATTTCACCTCATTCATTTTTATTTTTGCAATAGCATTTCCAGAATGAGTGGCGGGCCGGTAAACAATTAGCTGGGGGCCGCAAATGGCCCCCGGGCCGCACTTTGGACACCCCTGTCTTAAAGTATAGTAAATTAAATGGATTATATTTAATAGTTAAAAGTTTTTTAAAAAATCAAGATGACTTGTGAATTTACATGTGGAAAAACACCAACTAGTAACTGAGGCGTAAGTCAATAAAAGGCTAAGAAGTTGGAATGAAAAATAGAGTTATTTTCATTCCTTTCGCAGACGAATCGTGCAAATATGAGTCAAATGTGGGAAAACCTGGCGGGTCTGCAGGTTTAGGCGCGGCCTCAGAGGTTCCACACACGCACGAACGCACGCGCGCGCACACACACACACACACACACACACACACACACACACACACACACACACACACACACACACACACACACACACACACACACACACACACACACACACACAAAACGAGTCAGCTTGTCGGGAATGCATCGATTCCATGGACAATCCAGCATCTCCATGCAAAATGGAGCATTACTGTTGTAGCAGAAGAGAAGCGACTTACCAGTCAAACATGTCTCCCGCTGCTTGCTGAGCTCCGGCGCAGCCGCGGTGGGTGAGCCTGAGGGGATCCCGCCTTCCAGCACCCGCCAACGGTAAAAGCCAAGTCAGCAGCGGCGGAGGAAGCGAGACTGAAGCGGGCGAGAAAAGGCGAGGAGAGTTTTTCTCTTCAGCACCACAGCGTAGAACAGCTCTCGGTGACGTCATCGCATAACCCTGCCAACAGGCCACGCCCACTCGTAAGCGCCTCTCGGGAAGAGAAATAGGGCCTGGCGATACAGCAAATCCTGCTCTCGATCCCATATTACTGGATTGAAATACAGATTTAGAGTGGCCAATACCGATACGGCTACCGATGTCCTTTTTTTTTTATTTATTTTTTAATAATAATCAATCCAACAAAATAATACACAATAATACTACAAAAATACAATTCCAATTCCAAAACCAAACCAGCAACATTTAGAATAGCAATCAACAGAGCAATTGAGAGGACACACAAACATGACACAAAACAATCCAAAAGTAGCCAAACAAAAAATGAATAATATCAACAACAGTATCAATATAAATAAGAATTCCAACATAACAGTGATTAGAAATCCCTCATTGACATCATCATCACAGCCATTTGTAAAAAAAATAAAATAAAAACATTTAAAAAAAAAGAACAATATTGCCACAGTGGCTGTGGCAATATTAAATATTGGACATGGTGTCCAATATTTTCCACAAAGATAAAATAAGTCATATTTTAATAGTTAAAACTAATTTAAATAATGGATCCCATATTCCAATATGTGACTCATTATTATCTAAACTAAATGCAGTTGTTTCTACTGATATCATCTCCATAGTCAGTATGAGACAGATAAAATATTACTGTTTAAACATATTTGTGAAAAATACTAAATAAGAAAATGTAACAATATCAACTCCATTTTATGATGAGTCTTTTTTAGTGTACACAATGATTTCATCAACACAAATCTGTCAAGACTTGGACTTTGGCGTCATTTGTTCTCCCGTGGTGCAAATGATGTGGACCATACGTGGCGTGAAGGTGGGTACGTGATTTAATAATGACTACAAAAAGAAATAAACAGAAAGCACGCACAAGGCAGAAGTACAAAAACTTGGCTAATGAAACAAAACTTGCACAAAAGGCAGAAACTATGAACAATGAAACAAAAACACTAACTGTGGCATTAATAAACAAAACGTACTTGGCATGGAACTATGGTGGCAGGAATATCATGGGTAGCATGGATGGATAGATAGAGAATGTCACCAGGACGAACAACAGAAACAGACAGGCTTAAATAGGGACATGATGAGTGAAAACAGGTGCGTGACTCAAAACGTGAAACAGGTGCGTGACATGACACGTGAAACAGGTGCGTGACATGACAGGTGAAAACTAATGGGTTGCTATGGTGACAAAACAAACAAAAGTGCACAAAGAGTCCAAAAACAAAACCGAACATGACTAAAACAAAACATGATCACACAGACATGACAAAATCCAATAGTACAGAATATTTAAGGGACATTCACCAAATCGGTGCCATTTGTGGCCCCAGGAATAACATGTATAAAAGTTGCAATAAAATATATTTTTTAATAACTTAAATTGTTGATGTGATTGTACATTTCATCAAAAAGATGAACTTAAACTAACTTGGACACTGGAAAAGTAACATTGTCTGTCTGTCCTTGCTTCCTAAAAAAAGACTTTACCATGAAACGTAATCATTTAAATGTTTTATAAATGTTTAGTTTTTTTTCACATTTGTATTACGTCTCATCACAACTATACTTTCACAATATTATCTTAAAAAACAACAAACATGTAGTCAAAATGTACACTTTAGCAGTGAAGCGGTGTTTTCACTCAGACCTCTTCTGAAAAATGTGGAATATTGCGGAATATTATATGACGCGGCAGCGTGCCTCGGTTGACAGAGCGGTCGTGTCAGCAACTTGAGGGTTCCAAGTTCGATCCCGCCATCCTAGTAACTGTCGTTGTGTCCTTTGGCAAGATACTTTACCCACCTGCTTAAATAATGGGTTTCACTATGTAAAGTGCTTTCAGTCACTAGAGAAAAGTGCTATATAAAAATGTAATTCAATTAATTAAAGTTATATGGACCACAGGAAGTCAATAAATCCATCAAAGTTTACTAATGTAGGCCTTAATCACAAATGTCTCAAAGGGCTGCACAAACCACAACTCAGATCCCACATCAGGGCAAGAAAAAACTCAACCCAATGGGAACAACGAGAGACCCTGGAAGGGACCGCAGATGTGCTAATTGTGTCGTATTACAAAATCAGTGTAGGCCAGACCTGGGCAAATTAAGGCCCGGGGGGCGCATGCGGTCCGTTAAACTGTTCAATCTGGCTCGCCGGACGTTCCCAAAACATTTTTTTTTAGATCTTTAAGATGGGAACTGTAGCTGCCATTATGATGTGCAGTGATGTTTTTAAATGACCGTAAGTCTTGAACTATACAAAGTAGAGATGTCCGATAATATCGGACTGCCGGTATTATTGGCCGATAAATGCTTTAAAATGTAATATTTGAAATTATCGGTATCGGTTTCAAAAAGTAAAGTTTATGACTTTTCAAAACGCCGCTGTATGGAGTGGTACACAGATGTACGGAGAAGTACAGAGCGCCAATAAACCTTAAAGGCACTGCCTTTGCATGCCGGTCCAATCACATAATATCTACGGCTTTTCACACACACAAGTGAATGCAAGGCATACTTGGTCAACAGCCATACAGGTCACACTGAGGGTGACCATATAAACAACTTTAACACTGTTACAAATATGCGCCACACTGTGAACCCACACCAAACAAGAATGACAAACACATTTCGGGAGAACATCCGCACCGTAACACAACATAAACACAACAGAACAAATACCCAGAACCCCTTGCAGCACTAACTCTTCCAGGACGCTACAATATACACCCCCCGCTACCCCCTAACCCCCCCCACCCCCCCCACCTCAACCTCCTCATGCTCTCTCAGGGAGAGCATGTCCCAAATTCCAAGCTGCTGTTTTGAGGCATGTTAAAAAAAATAATGCACTTTGTGACTTCAATAATAAATATGGCAGTGCCATGTTGGCATTTTTTTCCATAACTTGAGTTGATTTATTTTGGAAAACATTGTTACATTGTTTAATGCATCCAGCGGGGCATCACAACAAAATTAGGCATAATAATGTGTTAATTCCACGACTGTATGTATCGGTTGATATCAGAATCGGTAATTAAAAGTTGGACAATATCGGAATATTGGATTTCGGCAAAAAAGCCATTATCGGACATCTCTAATACAAAGTATTTCAATGGTTGGAATCTGCGCTTTTGCATGATATACTAGTTACTATGGTAATCTAATTAGTTACTATGGTAATCTAATTAGTTACTATGGTCATTTATGTCACAGCAGTTCAGACGAGGCACCAAGCAGTGTGGGTGGGGAGCGTTTCCACAGAGTGCCAGCCTGAAATGCGGGTGTCAGGGACAGACGCGGAAGGAGATTTTTACAACAAAGCTCTAAAACTTAGTGATGTATCAGATATATCAGATTGTAGGCAGGTTTTTTTTTATTATCCTTCTCATTCATATTTCGCTGTGTTTGTTGCATTTTTGTTGCGTTTTGCTTGATTGTAAAATATGTCGATCGAGAGGGGGTGTGACGTTCATATGTTTTTAATATTCAGTGTTTTATCGTTCATAGTTAATATTGTAAATCCCACAATCTTTATTTTCATGTACATTCTGGGTGTCTCATTCAGTAAAACAATGTAAAATTCCATTCCGTTTTTAAGGTGGTCTGTCATAACGTTCTTAGCATTCAATCAGACATTATTGTGAGGTTTTGTATTAGTGTTCCTATAAATAGATATACCGGCCCCCAGACACTTCTCTAAATTTGGCCCCCCAAGTCAAAATAATTGACCAGGCCTGGTGTAGCCCAATAAGATCAGGCGTCCCTCCTTCCTTTAACAATGCTATGTCTGGACCAGATGGACTGTTTTTCATGGACTATAGGAAGAGCAAAGAATTATTGATGGAGACTCATTCCTCTCGGCCGTAGCTAGCTGATTGTTGATTGAGACCAATGCCGTAATTTTCATCTGTGACCTTTGTTGTCCGAAAGGACAAGGTCACGAGTAAAAGCGGATAAAATGAGCTTCCTCCGTCGGTTAGAGTTAGGGTGAGAAGCTCGGTCATTCGGTCAGAATCAGGTCAGAATGCCGCCCGAACGCCTCCCTGGGGTGGTGTTTAGGGCACGTCCGGCCGGTAAGAGGCCACGGGGGAGACGCAGCACACGTTGGGGGTACTATGTCTCCCAGCAAGCCTGCATGGGGACGCCTCGGGATCTCCCGGGAGGAGATGGACGAAGTTGTGGAGAGGGAAGTCTGGGCTTCTCTGGTTAAGCTGCTGCCCCCGCGACATGACCTCAGATAAGCGTAAGAAGATGGATGGATGGCTAGATGGATGACCTTTGTTGAGTAAATGTTGTAAAAATCTTTCAGAAAGACCTGGCCTTTGACTGTGCAATTGAAGGGTAGAGTCTATCAAATATGTGGATCAAACTCTGTGGAAGTACAAAACCCAAAACCAGTGAAGTTGGCAGTTGTGTAAATAAAAACAGAATACAATGATTTGCAAATCCTTTTCAACTTATATTCAATTGAATAGACTGCAAAGACAAGATATTTAATGTGCGAACTGAGAAACGTATTTTTTTGTTGCAAATAATCATTAACTTAGAATTTAATGGCAAAAAAAGTGGGCACAGGGGCATTTTTACCACTGTGTTACATGGCCTTTCCTTTAAACAACACTCAGTAATCATTTGGGAACTGAGGAGACCAATTTGAATCTGTTCAGGTGGAATTCTTTCCCATTCTTGCTTGATGTACAGCTTAAGTTGTTCAATAGGCCGGGGTCTCTGTGGTCGTATTTTAGGCTTCATAATGCGCCACACATTTTCAATGAGAGACAGGTCTGGACTACAGGCAGGCCAGTCTAGTACCCGCACTCTTTTACTATGAAGCCACGCTGTTGTAACACAAAAAATAACAACGTTTACCCTTTCGAACATTAACTATCTTGTCTTTGCAGTCTATTCAACTGAATATAAGTTGAAAAGGATCTGCCAATCATTGTATTCTGTTTTTAATTTACGATTTACACAACATGCCAACTTCACTGGTTTTTGGGTTTTGTAAGTGTACAAGCCTTCAATCCACTCTCTGAACCATTGGAACACTCGCACACGCACACACACGCACCCACACAGATGCTGTTTCTATCTACCTATTCATTTTCAGCAGAAAATGTGGTGGGTTTTTTCCAGGTTGGAACAAAAATACTACTACTGCAAGTACTAAGTATAACTTCAAACTGTGAGATACTTTGTCATTACAAGACCTCATTTAATAAAAATAGCAACGTGGATGACTCCACCCTTTACATCCTCTTTGCTTTGTTTAATGCATTCTCATTCATTTTTATTTATTTCCATGATTCAGAATCAGAATCAGAATTATTTTATTGCCGTTGCCAGTGAGGGTTCACAAACTCAGATTTGTTTTGGTGCAATGGTGCGACATGGAACATTATCTAGCAAAACTAGAACAACCAAATCAAAATTACAATTAAGAATAAGGATATTTACAGAGTAACGGTATTTTTAGGTACCGATTCCTAATTGGGTCTGTTCAAGCCAACCGTTAAAACTCTGGACTAATCTGTACTTTTTTATTTAGCCGACCATCATAATTATGACACAAACACGCCGTCACATTTATTCAGGTGCCGCTGCAAAGCATAATAAAAGACATGGAGGAACAGCCGATCGGAGTTGAACTCTTCACACTCCACTTCCGGTTACGAGGTACACAGACTTGAACAGAATCGCAGATGAAATCAGGGTTTGCTAAAAACAGACTTTAAATGCGTAAAGTCACAGAAATTGGAGTAATGTGACTGAGATGCTGTCATTTAGAGGAAAAGGGGGAATCATGTTCACCTGACACTTCAAACACTCGCCTCCATGGAGTTGTGCCAGCCAGGGGCCAGCTCTCCAAACACTGCAGCCATAGTAAAAAATGTGCTGCTGCAGTGTTTATGGATTTAACAAAAGTATTCGACACAATTAATCACAGCATCTTAATAAACAAATTAGAACAGAATGGCATTAGGTTGGTCTTGAACTAGGTAAAACGTGACTTAACCAACAGGAAGTAACACGTGAAGATAGGCGAACACACTTACACACAGCTAAAATATCTTGTGGCGTACCTCAGGTATCAATACTCGGACCAAAATTGTACCATCTCTATATAAATGACATTTGTAAAGTTACAAAGGATTTAAAGTTAGTATTATTTGCAGTTGATACAACTGCATTTTGTTCAGGAGAGAACACACAGAAGATAATACAAATAACAACCAAATTAAAAAAATGGTTTGACAAAAACAGATCTTTGAATCTCAGTAAGACTAAAATAATGCTATTTGGTAACAGTAGAAGGGAAAGTCAAACATAAAAAGAAATAGACGGAGTAAATATTGAAAGGGTAAAAGAAAACACATTGTTGGGTGTAATAATAGATGATAAAATAAACAGGAAACCTCATGTAAAAATATAGAACATTTTATTGAATCACAAATATTGAAATTCAATGATTTTTTGCATTTGCAAACAGCTAAAATGATGTATAAAGCAAACTATAACCTGCTAGCCAAGAATGTACAACAACTCTTCTTAACAAAAGAGGAGAATTATAACCTTAGAGGAAAATCTAATTTAAAACCTTTGTATGCGCGTACAACACTTAAAACCTTCAGTATATCAGTATGTGGAATTAAATTATGGAATTGATTAACCAAAGAAATCCAACAAAGCACCAATATGATTCAGTTTAAGAGACTGATCAAACTACAAGTGTTCACAAAGTACACAGAACAAGAATTATGATGAACATCTTGAACCCTTTTTTTCCTTCTTTTTTTTTATTGAGACAAAGATTATTTATGTATTTAATATTTGTTTACTTACAATGGTATACTATTTATTTATTCACTGTTCTGTTACAGAGAACACATCAATTGGATAACATTGCTATGGTATGAAAAGGAGTAGGATTAAATAAGCTCTGCTTCATCCTACTCTTTTTCGGACGTGCTGTAATGAAACAACTGGAACTGTGTGATGCAGTACATTGTATCGTATGCATGTTCCAAATACACTGAAACTGAACTGAACTAAAAAACTGAACCCCTCTGGGGCCATTTCTTTGGGACACGCAGCTACCTCTAACTACTAAACTAACTCCAAAATACAGAGACAAACATTTTCCAAATGGCTTCTACGTGTCAGGTGATACGCTTCTTTTGCAAAAATGATGACTACAGGTCGCCATAAAGCTGTGTGAAAAACACCTGCTAGACTGCAGCCAGTTGTGGACACGACCACCGATTAAACTTCTTCATTGATAAGTTGACGATAACTTGACAGCTTCTAATGTAGTTGAAACACAAGTGTTGAAATAATAACAGATCATCATTGTGCTTTCTTTTATTTGGAAACACTCAAACTTACTGGTACATTGTTATTGTGCTTTTTCTTATTTCATTTATTTTTTCTTTTTTTTTTACGTAGAATGTTAATAAAATGTAGAAGTAATCCTTAGTTTATTAGTTTTTTAGTGCACATGCTATAAAACTGGCAGGTTAAAAAAATTGTAAACAATTGTGGATTGGAATTTAATTTTTTTTGCCATATCGCCTAGCCCTATAAGATTGATAATCAGCATGGAGTAATCACAAATAAGGAAGCAACACCACACAAAAGTTACTTCCTTCCTTCCTTCCTTCCTTCCTTACTCCCTCCTCAAAATACCCACAAAGTCCAGTGTGTATAGCGATCCAGTAATCCACTCAATATGAATCCACTCAAAAAAGTGAACAATTGACATTATATAATAATCCATAAAGTGGCTCTAAAGCAAGATAGCAAGATAACCTGACAGGTCTCTAGTCGCCGTCTGACGTCACTCCATCGCGCCGTGTTTGCGTGGCATCAAAACACACCTTGCTTAACTGCACACCCACCTAATATGATTGCATTGATGTATATGATATATTGATTTGATATAAATTATATGATATACAGTGCCATATAAAAGCTGTGTGCTATGCCTACATAATTATTATTTCCAGCTGAGTGTAATTGTAATGAATTGAAACAGAGTGATGATCTGTGTGGTGTTTACAAGATGATATAACTGCATTGCACCTTGTACTGCAAACATATGACTTGCTTAAGACTTGAAAAGCAGGCGTTGATAAAAGACTTCCCTGCTGTGACATGTTGCATCATGTTAACCTCTTGTGCCAATGAAACTTCTAATAAAAATGCATTTTTTAGCATCTTTATTGACACCAATTACAAAGAGTACCGATAGGAGCACCAATAACGAACGGTAATGACGGAGATAATTTAGGACCAAAACCCTTAAAACAAGTAAAACACTCTAACATAAAATCTGCTTAGTGAGAAGAATGATCTTTTAGACAGAAAATAAGCAAATATCACCCTTATTTGAGATATTTAAAGGCCTACTGAAATGAATTTTTTTTATTTAAACGGGGATAGCAGATCCATTCTATGTCTCATACTTGATCATTTCGCGATATTGCCATATTTTTGCTGAAAGGATTTAGTAGAGAACAACAACGATAAAGGTCGCAACTTTTGGTCGCTGATAAAAAAAAAGCCTTGCCTGTACCGGAAGTAGCGTGACGTCACTGGATGAAGGACTCCTCACATTTTCCCATTGTTTACAATGCAGCAAGAGAGATTCGGACCGAGAAAGCGACGATTACCCCATTAATTTGAGCGAGGATGAAAGATTTGTGGATGAGGAAAGTGAGAGTAAAGGACTACAGTGCAGTGCAGGACCTATCTTTTTTCGCTCTGACCGTAACTTAGGTACAAGGGTTCATTGGATTCCACACTTTCTCCTTTTTCTATTGTGGATCACGGATTTGTATTTTAAACCACCTCGGATACTATATCCTCTTGAAAATGAGAGTCGAGAACGCGAAATGGACATTCAGAGTGACTTTTATCTCCACGACAATACATCGGCGAAGCTCGTTAGCTACTGAGCTAACGTGATAGCATCGGGCCCAAATGCAGATAGACACAAAATAAATAAATCCCTGACTGGAAGGATAGACAGAAGATCAACAATACTTTTAAACCATGGACATGTAACTACACGGTTAATAATTCCCAGCTTGGCAAAGCTTAACAATGCTGTTGCTAACGACGCCATTGAAGCAAACTTAGCAACGGGACCTCACAGAGCTATGATAAAAACATTAGCGCTCCACCTACGCCAGCCAGCCCTCATCTGCTCATCAACACCCGTGCTCACCTGCGTTCCAGCGATCGACGGAAGGACGAAGGACTTCACCCGATCATCCGTGCGGTCGGCGGCTAGCGTCGGCTAGCGCGTCTGGTATCCAAGTCAAAGTCCTCCTGGTTGTGTTGCTACAGCCAGCCGCTAATACACCGATCCCACCTACAACTTTCTTCTTTGCAGTCTTCATTGTTCATTAAACAAATTGCAAAAGATTCACCAACACAGATGTCCAGAATACTGTGGAATTTTGAGATGAAAACAGAGCTTTTTTGTATTGGATTCAATGGGATACCAATACTTCCGTTTCAACGATTGACGTCACGCGCATACGTCATCATACATAGATGTTTTCAACCGGAAGTTCCCCGGGAAATTTAAAATTGCACTTTTAGTATTGGCATGTGTTGCAATGTTAAGATTTCATCATTGATATATAAACTATCAGACTGTGTGGTCCATAGTAGTGGGTTTCAGTAGGCCTTAAATCTTACTTAGATGTCCATTTTTGCAGTGCAAGAAGCCGATCCAAACGGAGTCGAGCGTGCTGTCCGAGCCCCACATCAGCGACTCGTTCACCTCAGGCGAATGACCAAGGGTTTGCCCTGTTACGATTCAGCATGGTGAGGTGTTAGTGATCCGATGATGTGGAGGACAGAAGGCAGTCTGCAGGTAAGAAGGGAATTTTCAAAATACCAGGCAAAAATACAAAGTGGTGTGTCGCTCTGAGGCGCACGGGAAACCCAAGGTAAACATAGATTGCATTGCATGGCATAGAATAGGTATAATACTTAGGGAGTAGCATTAAGCCAAACGTCACATGAAGTGAACATTGGACATGACAATTTTCCGATATTACTCCACAATAACTCAGATATGGTAACACTAGCGAGCAACAGAGAAAATGAAGGAATTTTTGGTCCCAGCTGCACTCGGGCGGAAGGCACGGTACACCCTGGACAAGTCGCCACCTCATTGATATATACATTTTATTGAACTTTACAGTTAAAATCACATTTGACAGTCATACTTTGCTCACGCAGACCCTTCATACAGGCACGCATACACACTCACATGCACACTTGAGGAGAGAGGTGCACTTAGACTTTAACAACTCAAGGTTTACAGTAGGGCTGTGAATCTTTGGGTGTCCCACGATTCGATTCAATATCGATTCTTGGGGTCACGATTCAATTCAAAATCAATTTTTTTTTTTCAATTCAACACGATTTCCGATTCAAAAACGATTTTTTTCCCGATTCAAAATGATTCTCTATTCATTCAATGCATAGGATTTCAGCAGGATCTACACCAGTCTGCTGACATGCAAGCAGAGTAGTAGATTTTTGTAAAAAGCTTTTATAATTGTAAAGGACAATATTTTATTAACTGATTGCAATAATGTAAATTTGTTTTAACTATTAAATGAACCAAAAATATGACTTATTTTATCTTTGTGAAAATATTGGACACAGTGTGTTGTCAAGCTTATGAGATGCGATGCAAGTGTAAGCCACCGTGACACTTTTGTTCTTTTTTTTTTCTTTTTTATAAATGTCTAATGATAATGTCAATGAGGGATCTTTAATCACTGCTATGTTGAAATTGTAACTAATATTGATACTGTTGTTGATAATATTCATTTTTGTTTCACTACTTTTGTCAGGACTTGGTTCTTGGGTTTTGTTTCTCCGGAAGGCAACGGAAAATTGGCGCGGGCAAGACGTGTATTTAAATACATGATTTAATTTTCACTCTCAAAAAAAGGAATAAACAAAAAGCGCTCACAGCGGAGGTAAAAACTTGACTATGGAAACAAAAGGCGCGCACAAAGGTGGAAATACAAAACTTGGGTATAAACACAAAACTTGCCCAAAGGCAGAAACTATGAACAATAAAACAAAAACACTAACTGTGGCATAAATGAACAAAACTTACTTGGCAAAGAACTGTGACATGACATGAAGCAGAGTGATGAAATAGTGTGAGGTCGCCAGCACGAACAACAGAAACAGACAGATTTAAATAGTGACATGATCAGTGAAAACAGGTGCGTGACTCAAAACGTAAAACAGGTGCGTGACAAGACAGGTGAAAACTAATGAGTTGCCATGGAAACAAACAAACAAGGAAGTGCAACCAGGAACTAAAAAGAGTCCAAAAAAAAAACACATGGCCAAAACAAAACATGATAAACAGACATGACAGAACCCCCCCCCCTTACGGACAGATCCCAGATGTCCAAAAACAAAAAACAGGATCAAGAGTCATGGGAGGGCGGGAGGGGGACATGGCGGTGGGTCGCCAGGCCAAGTGGCCCCGAATCCACCGAGGCATAGTCATGTGGCGGCGGCAGGTGGAACGCCGCCACAGGCGAGGTGGGTGACCCGGGAAGGGCCACATGCGTGGCCGACGATCAGGTGGGCGCACTTGGCGTGGCGGACGACCAGGTAGTGGCCACAACCGTGGCAGACGAGGAGGCAGGCGCGTCGTCGTCATTGCAGGCGTGGAAGCCGCAGATGACGCAGGTGCGGGTGCAGCAGATGAAGCAGGCAGCGAAGCAGGTAGCGAAGCAGGTAGCGAAGCAGGTAGCGAAGCTTGGCGTGGCGCGTCGGGCGGCGAAGCTTGGCGTGGCCATGGTTGGTGTTGGCATGGTTGGTCTTGGTGTTGGCATTGTTGGTCTTGGTGTTGGCATGGTTGGTCTTGGTGTTGGCATGGTTGGTCTTGGACTTGGTCTTGGTGTTGGCATGGTTGGACTTGGTCTTGGCATGGTTGGTCTTGGACTTGGTGTTGGCATGGTTGGTCTTGGACTTGGTCTTGGTGGTGGTATGGTTGGTCTTGGTCTTGGTCTTGGCTTGAGGGGTCTTGGACTTGGCTTGAGGGTGCTTGGTCTTGGCGTGGAGCTGCGACTGGCGGCACTTGGCGTCGTGGAGCTGCGACTGGCGGCACTTGGCGTCGTGGAGCTGCGACTGGCGGCACTTGGCGTCGTGAAGCTGCGACTGGCGGCACTTGGCGTCGTGAAGCTGCGACTGGCGGCACTTGGCGTCGTGAAGCTGCGACTGGCCGCACTTGGCGTCGTGAAGCTGCGACTGGCGGCACTTGGCGGCGTGGAGCAGGTAACTGAGCTTGGCGTGGTGCTACTACTGGCGGTACTTGGCGGCATGGAGCTGCGACTGGTGGCGCTTGGCGTGGAGCTGCGACTGGTGGCCCTTGGCGTGGAGCTGCGACTGGCGGCGCTTGGCGTGGAGCTGGGCCCGTTGATCGCCTTGGAGCAGGGCGTGGAGCAGGTGGAGGTGGCCAAGCTGGGGGTTGCGGCTTGGCAGGCCGAAAGACCGGTGTTGGTGGCCGAACCGGAGGTTGCGGCTTAGCAGGCCGAAAGACTGGTGGTGGTGGTCGTGCTGGAGGCTGTGGCTTGGCGTGACGAAAGACTGGTGGTGGTGGTCGTGCTGGAGGCTGTGGTTTGGCGTGACGAAAGACTGGTGGTGGTGGTCGTGCTGGAGGCTGTGGCTTGGCGTGACGAAAGACTGGTGGTTGTGGCCGAGCTGGAGGCTGTGGCTTGGCAGACCGAATAACTGGTGGTGGCGGTCGTGCTTCAGGCTGTGGCATGGCATGACGATGAGCGACCTCACCTGAACAGTCCCCAGCCCCCCCCCCCTCAAGGAGCGGATCCCAGACGCGCTCCCTGCGGTCTGGAACCGTCTTTTGGGGTGGGTGGAGGGAGGTCAGGAGGGGGGCAGAATCTTCCCCTTTAAATTGTCCCAAACGTACTTCCTTATCCCCCACCTGGGGTTGTGTGGGCGGATAAAAAGAAAAATTGTGACGGGGGCGGGGTTTGAGTCTTGGGGGGCGGGGCATGAAATCTGGGTGACTGATTGACTAGACCTGATGTTCAACATCATGTTTTGGTAGTGCTTTATCTTGTTCTTTGAGTCTTTAATTGGAGGCGGGTGATCAAAAGTAAGAGTTGAAAAAAAAATCCTGTTCTGAAACGTCATTTTGGAGCTGCGGAGCTGGCAGCAACCTGCTTCCACCCGGAGTGGGAGGAGCGTGCGGCAGCGCCGCGTGCTGTCCGCTCGCCTTCCCTGATCCCAGGTAACAAGTGAACGTTATGTGAACGTTAGGAGAACGTAGTGGCATTGTTCTGGGAACGTTAGTTTATAACGTTCAAAGAACGTGAGGTTGTGGAGTTCTTGCTTGGTTAGCAGAACGTTAGCCAAGAACATTTGGCTAGAACGTTTAGGGAACTGTTTAGGAACATGCTATTTACATCTGTTTTTGTGCTATATTGTCAGGAATAACACTCAAACAGAAATTTCAACTCTAATTATTTATTAATGATAATTATAATACAATATCAATCAATCAATCAATCAATCAATGTTTATTTATATAGCCCTAAATCACAAGTGTCTCAAAGGGCTGTACAAGCCACAACGACATCATCGGTACAGAGCCCACATACGGGCAAGGAAAACTCACCCCAGTGGGACGTCAATGTGAATGACTATGAGAAACCTTGGAGAGGACCTCTAGGGGAGACCGAAAGCAATGGATGTCGAGTGGGTCTGACATAATATTGTGAAAGTCCAACACATCAGCGAAAGTCCGGTCCATGGTGGGGCCAGCAGGACACATCCCGAGCGGAGACGGGTCAGCAGCGTAGAGATGTCCCCATCCGATGAACAGGCTAGCGGTCCACCCCGGAGCAGAGTAGAAAAGAAAAGAAAAGAAAAGAAACGGCAGATCAACTGGTCTAAAAAGGGAGTCTATTTAAAGGCTAGAGTATACAAATGAGTTTTAAGATGAGACTTAAATGCTTCTACTGAGGTAGCATCTCTAACTTTTACCGGGAGGGCATTCCATAGTATTGGAGCCCGAATAGAAAACGCTCTATAGCCCGCAGACTTTTTTTGGGCTCTGGGAATCACTAATAAGCCGGAGTTCTTTGAACGCAGATTTCTTGCTGGGACATATGGTACAATACAATCGTCAAGATAAGCAGGAGCTTGACCGTGTAGTATTTTATACGTAAGTAGTAAAACCTTAAAGTCGCATCTTAGGTGCACAGGAAGCCAGTGCAAGTGAGCCAGTATAGGCGTAATATGATCAAACTTTCTTGTTTTTGTCAAAAGTCTAGCAGCCGCATTTTGTACCATCTGTAATCTTTTAATGCTAGACATAGGGAGGCCCGAAAATAAAACGTTACAGTAATCGAGACGAGATGTAACGAACGCATGGATAATGATCTCAGCATCGTTTGTGGACAAAATGGAACGAATTTTAGCGATATTACGGAGATGAAAGAAGGCCGTTTTAGTAACACTCTTAATGTGTGACTCGAACGAGAGAGTTTGGTCGAAGATAATACCCAGATTCTTTACAGAGTCGCCTTGTTTAATTGTTTGGTTGTCAAATGTTAAGGTGGTATTATTAAATAGATGTCGGTGTTGAGCAGGACCGATAATCAGCATTTCCGTTTTCTTAGCGTTAAGTTGCAAAAAGTTAGCGGACATCCATTGTTTAATTTCATTAAGACACGCCTCCAGCTGACTACAATCCGGCGTGTTGGTCAGCTTTAGGGGCATGTAGAGTTGGGTGTCATCCGCATAACAGTGAAAGCTAACACCGTATTTGCGTATGATGTCACCTAGCGGCAGCATGTAAATACTAAAGAGTGCAGGACCAAAAACCGAACCCTGGGGAACTCCGCACGTTACCTTAACATAGTCCGAGGTCACATTGTTATGGGAGACACACTGCATCCTGTCAGTAAGATAAGAGTTAAACCAAGACAAGGCTAAGTCTGACATCTCAATACGCGTTTTGATACGCTCTAATAAAATATTATGATCAACAGTATCGAAAGCGGCGCTAAGATCAAGAAGCAGCAACATAGATGACGCATCAGAATCCATCGTTAGCAATAGATCATTAGTCATTTTTGCGAGGGCTGTCTCCGTAGAGTGATTTGCCCTGAAACCGGATTGAAAAGGTTAACAGAGATTGTTAGACGCCAAATGTTCATTTAGCTGCTGTGCGACAATTTTTTCGAGGATTTTCGAGATAAACGGAAGGTGGGACACCGGCCGGTAGTTCACCATGAGGTCAAGATCGAGGTTAGGTCTTTTGAGTAGAGGATGAATAACCGTTTTTTTGAATGCTAGGGGAACAGTACCAGAGGAAAGTGATAAGTTTATAATATTTAACACTGATGGACCTAATAAAACAAAAAGCTCCTTGATAAGTTTCCCAGGAATTGGGTCAAGTAAACATGTTTGTTTTGTCCCATTTACACATTTTAACAATTCCTCCAATGTTATTTCATCAAAGAGGGAGAAACTATTTTGGAGGGCAGTGTCCGTCGTATATACAGTCGTATCTGTGTTAATAGAACCCAGTTGTAGCTGAGAAGCATTGTCTTTCATCTCTTTTCTAATGACTTAAATTTTCTTATTAAAGAAATTCATAAAGTCATCTGCTGAGTGGGTGGAGCTACTGGGAGGAGTCCCTTGTTGGGTTAGCGATGCTACTGTACTAAACAAAAATTTAGGATCATTTTTGTTTAGGTGGATGAGATTTGAGTAATATTTAGCTTTAGCTGAGGTAAGCATGCGTTTATAAGTTATTAAACTATCACTCCATGCTTGATGGAAAACCTCAAGTTTAGTCGCACGCCATTTGCGTTCCAGCTTTCTACATGATAATTTCTGGGCTTTAGTTTCTTCTGTAAACCATGGGGTACGCCTTTTAGGGGCCCTTTTTAGCTTTAGCGGTGCTACACTATCAATGGTGTCGCGCAGGGCGTCGTTAAAGTTGTTAGTGAGGTTATCAATAGAGCCCACATAATTTGGGAATGGTGCCATTACCGAAGGCAGTAGGTCAGTAAGAGTCGTCGTTGTGGCAGCATTAATGTTGCGGCTGCTATAGTAGTTATTATTAGTTTGTTGACAATGAGTCAGAACTTTGAATTTTATAAGGTAATGATCGGACATTACTTTAGTGTACGGGAGTATCGTAACTTTGGAGGTGGTGACACCCCTGACGAGCACTAGATCTATCGTATTACCGTTGCGATGCGTGGGTTCATTTATTATTTGTGTAAGACAACTGCTATCAATTATAGTCTGGAGCGCCACGCATGGAGGGTCTGATGGGGTATTCATATGGATGTTAAAGTCTCCCATTATGATTATATTGTCGGCGTGCGTCACTAGATCAGCAACGAACTCTGAAAATTCATTGATAAAGTCCGAATAGGGCCCTGGGGGGCGGTAGATGACAGCCAGGTGTAGAGGCAGCGGTGTGACAAACCTCACAGTAAGCACCTCAAACGAGTTATATTTATTATTTAGGTCCGAGGTAAGGCTAAAGTTTTTGTTGTATATTAGTGCAACACCCCCACCCCTTTTAATGGGACGGGCAATATGCGTTCCCGTATAGCCAGGAGGAGACGCCTCACCCAGCGCAAAAAAATTGTCTGGTTTGAGATAGGTCTCGGCTAGACCAACTACATCAAGATTGTTGTCTCGAATGACTTCATTAACTAATAACGTTTTGGAAGACAATGACCTTATGTTTAAAAAGCCCATATTATAGGTAGTGGGCTGTTTTGAGGAGTTTTTGTTGAAAGTATCCGTAGTAGCAATATTAATAATGTTACGTTTATTATGCGTAGTGCACTTTAAATAATTTCGACCATATCTAGGAATTGATATGACAGGAATTTTTAGATTGTTTGCCACCTCAGTAAAATGCATGTCCACCTCTGACGCAGAAAAAACATTATGTGAGTTGTATATTATTCTAAGAGAATTGCTATGTGTGCAGGGATTATCCAGCCTGGCGCTGGCTAGTTGTAGCTTAACAGACTCCTTATTAGTGCTTCTTTGTGGATTAGCATTTAGCTTTTTCGTCTTTAGCTTTGTTGTTAGCCCCACCGACACCCCCGCTTCTGCTTCCGAGCGCACCGCTTACGTCTCTTTCGCTGACGGTCTCCGCTGGTAGTGGACGCCGCTGCTTCAAAGGCCACTGCTTCAAAGGCCACTGCTTCAAAGGCCACTGCTGGATGTAGCTCGCGAAGAATTCCCAAGCTAGCGAGTAGGTCCACCGTACACGCATCTTTCAGCCCAAAATGGCCCGATCTCTCCACATCCAGAATCGTAAGTGATCACGGAGTGAACACATTGTGAGCCAGCCATGAAATTGACTGAATTGAGGGGTATTTTTGCCAAATCGGTCTACACTTCCAGGAGGGCTCGCAAGAAGCTGCCGGCATGAAGCGCCGCCATCTTGGAAAATGTAATGCAGTGGTCTTGGTCGTGCGCGTCAGTGTACTCCTGCCCCTTGTTTGTTCTCTTCCTGGAAGTAAATAATTATAGATATTCACAAATACAACAAAGACAGCACTGGAATGTAGATTAATTGAATTCAATTAAAACATGGCGTAATTTACTCCTTGTTTACCTGCTCAATGGTCTCACCAGTCCGTTTGCTTGGTTCTTTTCCCTTTCCCTTGTTTCTTCTTTGCGCTTCCTGCAAGTAGTTATAATTGCAAATTCAACAAAGAACTGGGATCTTAATGAATTCAAATGAAGAATTGGCATAATTACTTCTCATTTACCTAGTCACTCATCTCACTGTCAGTCTCACTGTCCGTTTTCTTGGCTTTATCCTTGTTCTTCGCCGTCGCTTCCTGCAAGTATTTATAATTGCAAATTCACAGAACTGGGATCTTCATGAATTGAATTAAAAAATTGGCATAATTACTTTATCATTTACCTGGTCACTCATCTCACTGTCACTCTCACTGTCCGTTTTCTTGGCTTTATCCTTGTTCTTCACCGTCGCTTCCTGCAAGTATTTATAATTGCAAATTCAAAACAGAACTGGGATCTTCATGAATTGAATTAAAAAATTGGCATAATTACTTTATCATATACCTGGTCACTCATCTCACTGTCCGTTTTCTTGGCTTTATCCTTGTTTTTCGCCGTCGCTTCCTGCAAGTATTTATAATTGCAAATTCACAGAACTGGGATCTTCATGAATTGAATTAAAAAATTGGCATAATTACTTTATCATTTACCCGGTCACTCATCTCACTGTCACTCTCACTGTCCGTTTTCTTGGCTTTATCCTTGTTCTTCGCCGTCGCTTCCTGCAAGTATTTATAATTGCAAATTCAAAACAGAACTGGGATCTTCATGAATTGAATTAAAAAATTGGCATAATTACTTTATCATTTACCTGCATGGTCACTCATCTCACTGTCACTCATCTCACTGTCCGTTTTCTTGGCTTTATCCTTGTTCTTCACCGTCGCTTCCTGCAAGTATTTATAATTGCAAATTCAACACAGAACTGGGATCTTCATGAATTGAATTAAAAAATTGGCATAATTACTTTATCATATACCTGGTAACTCATCTCACTGCCCGTTTTCTTGGCTTTATCCTTGTTCTTCGCCGTCGCTTCCTGCAAGTATTTATAATTGCAAATTCACAGAACTGGGATCTTCATGAATTGAATTAAAAAATTGGCATAATTACTTTATCATATACCTGGTAACTCATCTCACTGCCCGTTTTCTTGGCTTTATCCTTGTTCTTCACCGTCGCTTCCTGCAAGTATTTATAATTGCAAATTCAACACAGAACTGGGATCTGCATGAATTGAATTAAAAAATTGGCATAATTACTTTATCATATACCTGGTCACTCATCTCACTGTCCATTTTCTTGGCTTTATCCTTGTTCTTCGCCGTCGCTTCCTGCAAGTATTTATAATTGCAAATTCAAAACAGAACGGGATCTTCATGAATTGAATTAAAAAATTGGCATAATTACTTTATCATTTACCTGCATGGTCACTCATCTCACTGTCACTCATCTCACTGTCCGTTTTCTTGGCTTTATCCTTGTTCTTCGCCGTCGCTTCCTGCAAGTATTTATAATTGCAAATTCAAAGCAGAACTGGGATCTTCATGAATTGAATTAAAAAATTGGCATAATTTCTTTATCATTTACTTGGTCACTCATCTCACTGTCACTCTCACTGTCCGTTTTCTTGGCTTTCCACCCTTCAGAAGTCATTCGTAGGTCTTTGGTCAGTTTGGAAACTTTATAACAGCCAACCTGCACGAGAAATGTATGCTAGTTAGCGCCGGCGCATGGCGCGCATTTGACACAACGCTAAAACCGTAAAATGGTCTGAAATTAATCATGTAGGTTGGAAATTGTTATACAAAAACGTGCTTCGTATTTCACTCTATTTCTACTTACTTGTGATAAATGGATGGCGCACCCAATTGCCTGAATATCGGGATTCTGGAACTTGCAGCTTAGCCGTCGTCCTTCTTTGTCTCACGGAACAGCTTCAACGCACATGCGTGCAGCCTTCTTCTTCTTCTTTTGATTTTTTATGGCGGTTGGCAAGCAACCTTGTGGTGTGCAATACCGCCACCTACTGTGCGTGCAGCCTTGACTCAGCCAACGTCAGATTGGTCACAAAACACAACACGTTCGCAGAACGTTAGGGAAACGTTACAACATACTGTATAAAAAGTAAATTTGCGAAAAAAAACACTTCTAAAAGCCTAACAGTCGCTGTTTCCATTGCAGGCAAATTATATTTTGTATTGTGTGTCAGATAGTTTTTGATACGTTTTAAGAATGTTCTTAGAACGTTCTCATCTTGCATAACCAAAGGAGAACCATACAGTAACGTTACGTTAACGTTAGGTGTTACCTGGGATGTCCTTGGTCTGGAGCGGCGCTTCCGGGACTGCGGTGACGCAGCGCCGTCCTCGGACCAAATGGAGCTCAATGGCACCAGATTTCCATCTGGCCCCCACATCAGGTATCTGTGCTTCCCGGAGGAATAACGCAGCGTCTCTTCCTCCATCGCGCGGAGGACCTCCCACGCTGCCTCGTCAAAACTGTCCAACTTTCTTGCGGATAAATTCTTATGCTGGCGACCTACTGTCAGGACTTGGTTCTTGGGTTTTGTTTCTCCGGAAGGCAACGGAAAATTGGCGCGGGCAAGACGTGTATTTAAATACATGATTTAATTTTCACTCTCAAAAAAAGGAATAAACAAAAAGCGCTCACAGCGGAGGTAAAAACTTGACTATGGAAACAAAAGCCGTGCACAAAGGCGGAAATACAAAACTTGGGTATAAAGACAAAACTTGCACAAAGGCAGAAACTAGTGATGTGTCCGGCAACACCGATGCATCGGCGCATGCGTCGAGCTCATAGAGCGATACCCTGTGTCGGTGCGCGTATCGCTTTTAGAAAGTCACGTGACCGACAAGAGCTGTTTTGGTCACGTGACCGCTCATGAGCTGTTCTGGTCACGTGACCGCTCATGAACTGTATCGCACTGACGCCTGCGCGCCAAACTGTGTTTATTAGGAAGCGGCGCAATGCGTGTTGTTGACTAACACCGTTTGGGCCGCTTGTTGTCACTGTCACTCAAAGTTGCATTTCAAAATGACACAGAATAAATGTGTTTATTTTGTTTAGAGATGGGTTTGATTTGGTGCGCGGCATATATTGGCTGTGCGGCGCACGGTGTGCGCGGAGGACGCCTGAGCACTGCGCAATTGCGCAGGCGCGCACCTTAGAGGGAACGTTGCTCACAGGGCACAGAGGAGGCGTCAGTGTGATACAGTTCGCGTATCGGTCACGTGACCAAAGCAGCTCATGATCGGTCACGTGACTTTCTAAAAGCGGTACGCGCACCGACACGGTTTCGCTCTATGAGCTCGACGCATGCGCCGATGCGTCTGTGTTGCAGGACCCATCACTACTGTTACTAGAGAAGGTACAGGAATGACGGCGTGGCGAAGTTGGTAGAGTGGCCGTGCCAGCAATCGGAGGGTTGCTGGTTACTGGGTTTCAATCCCCACCTTCTACCATCCTAGTCACGATACATGTTCACATTATTTGACTATCTAAAAAAGATAAAAATATATTTTTATTTAAATGAAGATATGAAATAATCCTAAATGAAATACAATGACTTGGTTTATATTATTGTATATACTAGGTCATCAAATCAGTGTCAGTTGAGTCGGTCCATAGGTTGCCTGTAGGGGTTTTTAATGTCCAGCAGATGTCAGTATTTAGTGACAGTATCGACACAGTATCAATACAGTTTTGCAATGTGTCGAAACGCTTCATGAGGCCTCATCAACCCATCACTAGCAGAAACTATGAACAATAAAACAAAAACACTAACTGTGGCATAAATGAACAAAACTTACTTGGCAAAGAACTGTGACATGACATGAAGCAGAGTGATGAAATAGTGTGAGGTCGCCAGCACGAGCAACAGAAACAGACAGATTTAAATAGTGACATGATCAGTGAAAACAGGTGCGTGACTCAAAACGTGAAACAGGTGCGTGACAAGACAGGTGAAAACTAATGAGTTGCTATGGAAACAAACAAACAAGGAAGTGCAACCAGGAACTAAAAAGAGTCCAAAAAACAAACACATGGCCAAAACAAAACATGATAAACAGACATGACAACTTTTGGTTTGTTCTGTGTCGTGTTTGTGTCTCCTCTCAATTGCTCTGTTTATGGTAGTTCTGAGTGTTGCTGGGTCGGGTTTGGTTTTGGAATTGGATTGCATTGTTATGGTATTGCTGTGTATTGTTTTGTTGGATTGATTAATTAAAAAAATAAAAATAAAAAATATATATATATATAAAAAATTACATTAAAAAAAATAAAAATAAATAAATAATCGACTTTTTAAAAATGAGAATCGATTCTGAATCGCACAACGTGAGAATCCTGATTAAAATAAATAAATTAAATGATAAATGGGTTATACTTGTATAGCACTTTTCTACCTTCAAGGTACTCAAAGCGCTTTGACAGTATTTCCACATTCACCCATTCAGACACACATTCACACACTGATGGCGGGAGCTGCCATGCAAGGCGCTAACCAGCAGCCATCAGGAGCAAGGGTGAAGTGTCTTGCCCAAGGACACAACGGACGTGACTAGGATGGTAGAAGGTGGGGATTGAACCCCAGTAACCAGCAAACCTCCGATTGCTGGCACGGCCACTCTACCAACTTCGCCACGCCGCCCCCAAATTCAAATTTGAATCGATTTTTTCCCACACCCCTAGTTTACAGTATAGACATTATTAGAAAAAATACACAGATATTGTATTATCCATCCATCCTGCTCTGGCTCAGGATCAGCAGGCTATCCAGACCATAGCAAGATGGATGAATATTCCTCGGCATCAAGGATGTGAAGTGAAGTGAATTATATTTATATAGCGCTTTTCTCTAGTGACTCAAAGCGCTTTTACATAATGAAATCCAATATCTAAGTTACATTTAAACCAGTGTGGGTGGCACCGGGAGCAGGTGGGTAAAGTGTCTCGCCCAAAGACACAACGGGAGTGACTCGGATGGCGGAAGCAGGGATCAAACCTGGAACCCTCCAGTTGCTGGCACGGCCACTCTACCAACCGAGCTATACCGCCCCAAGGATCCTAAGGAAGTGATCACAAGATCACCTCCCGAGGACTTCTCCACCGTTCACACTTAAAGCAGAAGAAGTAAGTCACAGGGCTTGATCAGATGCAAAAAAATTAATTCATTAATTTTTATATATATTTTACACCCAAAAATATGATTTATTTTACTCTGTCGATGTCTACACCGTCTATTTGTTTTTGTGTTTGACTTTCTCTTCTGTTACCAAATAGCTTTATTTTTGTTACGTCGGGGTCGCATGGTTTTGCGGTGGTCGTTTCCCCAAGATGCAGAAGGACTTCCGGAAGCAATGTGCAGGTAAGAAGGTGATTTATTCCAATAACAAAGGCAAAAAATATCAAACGGAAAATGTGCCGATTGGCACTGGAAGCTACGGCAAAGCTTAACAAGGAGACTCGCAAACCAGGGAGCAAGAAGCTAGTAATTCAAAAACTCTCATGAAAATAAATACCAACGTAAGTGTCGCGTGTTGCGAACAAGAGAGCAGGAATTAATAGCTGATTAGTGACCAGAAGCAGGTGAGCGTTCCGACCACTAATCAGAGGCCGATGACAAAAATCAGCACCCATGGCAACTAAGAAAACAAATGAGGGTGCTGAAACAGAACTAACCAACAACTAAGGAAATAACAAACTAAACAAAACATGACCCAGGAAACGGATCATGACAAATTTAGTTTTACTTCGATTCAAGGGAAGTCTGTTTTTTCAAGCCACCTTTTTAATTTGTTAATTTGTTCTGCTATTATTTGTATTAGCTTTTGTGTGTCCTGAACTAAACACTAAAGTTCTTTGCAACGAAGGCTACAGCATACTTGCCAACCTTGAGACCTCCAAATTCGGGAGGGGGGGTTGAGGTGGAGGGGGCGGGGTTGAGGTGGGCAGGGTTGGGGGTAGCGGGTGTGTATATTGTAGCATCCCGAAAGAGTTAGTGCTGCAAGGGATTCTGGGTATTTGTTCTGTTGTGTTTATGTTGTGTTACGGTGGGGGCCGGCACGCTGTTTGTATGGAAGAAAAGTGGACGTGACGACAGGTTGTAGAGAACGCTAACGTCAGTGCCTTGAAGGCACGCCCCCGGTAATTTTGTCCGGGTGGAAATCGGGAGAAATTCGAGAGAATGGTTGCTCCGGGAGATTTTCGGGAGGGTCACTGAAATTCTCGAGTCTCCCGGGAAAATCGGGAGTGTTGGCAAGTATGGGCTACAGCAGTGGTTCTCAAACTTTTTTTGTCATCCCCCACTTTGGACAAGGGGGAGTTTTCAAGCCTCACCTGCCCCCATCGCCCCAACAGAACGCTAATGCCAAGTTTAACATTTTCAAATTTATCGAACATCAAGTAACATCAAGTTTTATACATTCAAACTCAATAACATAAAATAAAATCAAGTTCAATAATAAATAAAATAACTGTGCAGCTGTGGTATAACTTGCATCAAGTTCAATATCAAATAAAATAACTTGCATCAATTCAATAATAAATAAAACAAAAGTGTTATAACTTGCATCAAGTTCAATAATAAATCAAAAAAAGTGTTATAACTTGCATCAAGTTCAATAATAAATTAAAAAAAGTGTTATAACTTGCATCAAGTTCAATAATAAATCAAATAAAAGTGTTATAACTTGCATCAAGTTCAATAATAAATCAAATAACTTGCATCAAGTTCAATAAAGTGTTATAACTTGCATCAAGTTCAATAATAAATAAAACAAAAGTGTTATAACTTGCATCAAGTTCAATAATAAATAAAAAAAAGTGTTATAACTTGCATCAAGTTCAATAATAAATCAAATAAAAGTGTTATAACTTGCATCAAGTTCAATAATAAATAAAACAAAAGTGTTATAACTTGCATCAAGTCCAATAATAAATCAAAAAAAGTGTTATAACTTGCATCAACTTCAATAATAAATCAAATAAAAGTGTTATAACTTGCATCAAGTTCAATAATAAATCAAGTAACTTGCATCAAGTTCAATAATAAATGAAAATAAAAGTGCCACTTTGCAATCTTTGCCAAAAAAAGGAGGACAGGGCAAGTGAACATGAGTTTTACAGTACTCCAGCATTAGTGGCTGCAATGAGCCTGTTTTGCAATGCACAGCTTTTCAAATGGGGGTCGCAGGCTTGACACTGCCACTGTTAAAACCTCATTGAATTCGGGGCTGAGCTGCCTTGACGCGAGTGTTTCCCGGTGAATGACACATTGTGTCCAATGCGCATTTGGCGCAACCCTCTTTATTAGAGCCTGCAGCCCGTTTCTTGACTTTGCCATGCGCGCCATCAGAGCAAAAGCCCACACAGTTTTCCCATTTAAGGTCGTGTTCTTTGAGGAAACTGTCCATTATCTTGAACAGCTCATCAGCAGTGGCTCTATTTTTTATGTATTTGCAAAACAGCAAATCCTCGCACAGTGACTCGCCATTCACAAAGCTTCCGCTTAGCCCCGCCCCCATTAGTTACTGTTGCTGTCTGTCAAACTTTCGCTCCTACCTAGAAATGTAAAGCATACAGGAAAAATAAGTAATTTACATTTATCTATATAGCGGATTTCACAGACAGAATCACAAAGTGATTTCCAGTGTGTATAGAAAATGAAAGCATAGTAAAAAAAAAAAATCAAAGAATATAATAATACAATTTTTTTTTTTTAAAAAGTGAAATTTCCTCCCGTTCCTCGCGCCCCACCTGTCATGTCTCTATTCCCCACCAGTAGGGCGCGCCCCACACTTTGAGAAACGCTGGGCTACAGTGGTGACTCCCATTAGCAGAAACTTGCAGGCGATTTTTGAAGCCCTTTGAGTGTCTCGAAAAAAAAGCGCCATATAAATCTAATCCATTATTGTTATTATTATTATTGTTATCATATTTAGAATCCTCAAAAAAAAAAGACACGTATGCTCTTGTCTCTCATAATGATTGTGAACAATAAGCAGAATTCCCCCCAAAATTCCAGTTCCCCTTAAAGCACATGTGAGAATAGGACCAAAAAAAAAATTAACTTATGACATTTGTAACCTTGTATGGCAACAGTGTGTGGAATTAAAATGTATTAAATCAAGAAGTCAGACAATGTATGAATATAAAGCAGTTTAAAAATAGTACAAACATAAATATGTTTAATAATATATAGTTTTATATAGTATTTAGAGTATAGTATTTACTTTGTGGTTCATCTACTACGGTTTCAGTGGATCACAATTTTTCAATTTAAAATATGTTGTGGAGGGGGGCGTGGCCTGCGGGCCTGCAGCGAAGCGGGGTGTGCCAGGACCGGCCTCGAAGTCAGCGACAGGTGCGCAGATGGCCCACCTGGGCCTTGTTATCTAATCACCGTCGCTCTGTATAAGCAGCAGCCAGGAGGAGAGACATGCTGGGAGCCGGAGGGAGAGCACGAGCCAGAGCGAGAGCGGAAGAAGAGAACTGCTGAAAAGTAACCCAGAAACTTGATACGAAAAATTAAACTGCATTTTAAACCATGAAATGGGCTCGCCTGGAGATGCTTGGTGGTCAGGAGGACCCACTGGAAGGCAGTTTCCACATATGTATCTTATTTAAAAAAAAATATAACATATGTTTGATATCGCCAGCCATAAAGTAGTATTCAGTAATGAAGTGTGACATCAGGTGACAACGCACACGGTAGACGATTGGTAGTGATCGGCAAGCTACTTGGAAAATGTAGTAAGCTAAGCTACAAGTTACTCTCGGTTGTGTGTAGCTCAGCTAAAGAGGAAGCTATCCTTGGAGAATTGTAGCAAGCAAACAAGCTACACTGCAAAAGTAGTTTGCTACATTAAAGCAGAGACATTTAACAACATTTCTATCTATGATCCCACATGTACAATATCAATGTTAATGTAACTGAGTGTACAAATGGACCCAATAGGGGTCAATTAATATGAACGATCTGCCATTTAGCTGGGGACACCCTACAACTACCTCTAGGGGTCCCCGCAACCCACTGTATGTACAAAACCCGAAACCAGTGAAGTTGGCACTTTGCGTAAATTGTAAATAAAAACAGAATACAATTAATTGCAAATCCTTTTCAAACTATATTCAATTGAATAGACTGCTAAGACAAGATATTTAAAGTTTGAACTGGTAAACTTTGTTATTTTTTGCAAATACTAGCTCAATTGGAATTTGATGCCTGCAACATGTTTAAAAAAAGCTGGCACAAGTGGCAAAAACGATTAAGAAAGTTGAGGAATGCTCATCAAACACTTATTTGGAAAATTCACAGGTGAACAGACTAATTGGGAACAGGTGGGTGCCATGATTGGGTATAAAAGCAGTGTGCATGAAATGCTCAGTCATTCACAAAGAAGGATGGGGCGAGGGTCACCACTTTGTGAACAAATGCGTGAGCAAATTGTCCAACAGTTTAAAAACAACATTTCTCAACTCGCTATTGCGAATAATTTAAAGATTTCCCCATTAGGGTCCGTAATATAATCAAAAGGGTCAGAGAATCTGGAGAAATCACTGCACATAAGCGGCAAGGCTGAAAACCAACATTGAATGCCCGTGACCTTTGATCCCTCAGACAGTACTGCATCAAAAAGCGACATCAGTGTGTAAAGGAAATCACAACATGGGCTCAGGAACACTTCAGAAAACCACTTTTAGTAACTACAGTTGGTCGCTACATCTGTAAGTGCAAGTTAAAACTCTACTATGCAAAGCCAAAGCCATTTATCAACAACACCCAGAAATGCCGCCGACTTCTCTGGGCCCGAGCTCATCTAAGATGGACTGATGCAAAGTGGAAAAGTGTTCTGTGGTCTGACGAGTCCACATTTCAAATTGTTTTTGGAAACTGTGGACGTCATGTCCTCTGGACCAAAGAGGAAAAGAACCATAAGGATTGTTCTAGGCGCAAAGTTCAAAAAACAGCATCTGTGATGGTATGGGGGTGTATTAGTGCCCAAGGCATGGGTAACTTACACATCTGTGAAGGCGCCATTAATGCTGAAAGGTTTTGGAGCAACATATGTTGTCATCCAAGCAACGTTATCATGGACGCCCCTGCTTATTTCAGCAAGACAATGCCAAGCCACATTCTGCACGTGTTACAACAGCGTGGCTTCACAGTAAAAGAGTGCGGGTACTAGACTGGCCTGCCTGTAGTCCAGAACGGTCTCCCATTGAAAATGTGTGGTGCATTATGAAACCTAAAATACCACAGCGGAGACTACGGACTGTTGAACAACTTAAGCTGTACTTCAAGCAAGAATGGGAAATAATTCCACCTGAAAAGCTTCAAAAATTGGTCTTTTCAGTGCCAAACATTTACTGAGTGTTGTTAAAAGGAAAGGCCATGTAACACAGTGGTAAAAATGCCCCTGTGCCAACTTTTTTGCAATGAGTTGCTGCCGTTAAATTCTAAGTTAATGATTATTTGCAAAAAAAACATTACGTTTCTCAGTTCACACATAAATTATCTTGTCTTTGCAGTCTATTCAATTGAATATAAGTTTAAAAGGATTTGCAAATCATTGTATTCTGTTTTTATTTACGACTTACACAACGTGCCAACTTCACTGGTTTTGGGTTTTGTATAACGTTATTCATTTTCTCTACCCTACAGTAAAAAAAAAAAAAGCAGCATCCATCTATACCTTGACAAATAAAATCAATGACTTGTGTGTTGTTTGGGAACAGTTGGTAATAGTTATGTGCAGTAAAACGTCATGAACTCAACTCACCTTAATGTGTGTTCCTAAATTTGTGTTGGACGTCTTAGATGAAGACAGCAGTTATGATTTTGGTTTAGAGAGTAAACAACTAAACATTTTGGGCATTGTTTTCTCTAAACACATACATTTATCTAAATATGGCTAAGGACATGCGTGATTGTGGGTTTCCTGGACGTCGTCTTCATCACTAAAGGAAAAATGTTATCTGTGGGAGAGAATTCCTCTGCCATTTTCAAGTAATTTTTTTTTTGAGTCAGCTTAAAGCGTCCCTCTGTCTCTGATTCCCTCTTCGTCATGTTTGCTTACTAAATTCAATGACCCACCTTATCTTGCCTCTGATTGACTAGTCCATAATTTGCCCTAACTTTAGTCAATTGTGACTCATCATACGAACACCAACCAATCATCGTGGATTTTCTCCGTATGTATGGATGTTCTCATTCATCCAGGTCATTATATTTTCTCCGTATTTTTTGGGGCGCCTGGATTCGCAGTCCATTTTCTCTCTTTGTAGCTTGTAGCTTTGATGTAAGCTACCTTGCTACATGGGTCTAAAAGTAGCTAAGCTACAGTTTAAGCTATTTGTTAAAACAAAAGTAGCTAAACTACTGCCAAGCTATTGGGAAATGTAGTTAAGCTACGTAGCTTAACTACATGTACAGTAACTTGTTACTGCCCATCACTGACTATTAAGGGATGGCAGACCAATTACAGGGCACTGTGTTCTCTGTCCCGGCAGCTAATTAGCTCAGCCACACAGAGCCTCCTCTATGCTGTGTACTACAGCTTGTGTGTTTGCATTGCCGTATTCTGGCAATATTTGAATTTATTTTAATATTCACAATGTCATCCAAACTTTATGTGCCCTCTCAGGCTTTTGGCACAGAATCTAAGCACCAGAGGAAGCTGCTTACCATGGAGAAACCTTTGCATTTCTCCGCTAAAAGAAGGTAGCTTAGCTCAAGCTACTATTACAACATCAATGATTTAACTCGCTAAATAAACAAAGGCAAACAATGTTCATGAAAAAGACAATCATAATAACTTTGTTCCATACAATAGAATCAAAAAGACCAAACCCACTTCCTATAGGCATTATGTCATCATCCCTTGTATGTACAGTATGATAATATAAAGCATCATGTTATAATTTAAAGATGTTTTAAAGGTGACCCAAGACTTTTGCACAGTCCTGCACGTTGAAACACTACAAGGTTGATCTCTAAGACAGAAACATTTTTAGAATGTATATTTCTACTTTTTCTCACAGCTGCAATTTACACAGCTGTGTATTATTACGGAACATGTACTTTCTCCATGCAGGGAAACATCAAATCAACAAACCACACGCTGAGTAGAGAGTACTTCACTCACTGTATGTAGTACTGCGCCAGACGGGTTGTGTTCAGGGACTCAGTCTGTCATTACACAGCAGCACTTTGGGCGCGTCTGGGAGGAGCAGCCACACACAACTGCAATCCAGAAACACATGTTTCACAATGCACTTTACTGCATAACACGTGTACTGTGTGTACTGTGTGTACTTTCTTACATTCACATTGCACTTTACTGCATAACACGTGTACTGTGTGTACTGTGTGTACTTTCTTGCGTTCACATTGCACTTTACTGCATAACACGTGTTCTTAAATAAATCTGTTTCTTTTTTTCTACCATCGATACACTTCAAAATGTTCTTTTTCTTTTACTTTTGTAATTTGTGAAGCAAATAAACACTCTCTTCTTCATTACAATTGTTGCTCTTTTACAACAATCGTAACTGCGCGTTGAGACTGGTGCATGCGCGATGCGAGAGGTCCTCTCCAGCCGCACACCCCCCCGCAAGACATCAGGGGCCGTATTTATCAAGCATCTTAGAGTGCCATTTTACACCTAAGTCCTGAGAATTTGCGAAATTTAGTCCTACTCTCAAACTTAAGAATAAAAGCTATTTATCAACTTTCTTAAGTCTAAGAATCACTCCTACTCTCCACGATATTTAAGAGACCTTCAGAGGTGTCTTAAGTGGTTAGGAGTTGCCAGCGGGGGATGGCACTGAGGCGAGAGAGTCGTGCACGAACGTTCAGGGAGCGGAAGGATGTCCTGGCTTTGTTTGATGACGAGCAGCTGATTAAACGGTATCGTTTAGACAGAGCGGGTATTATTTTTGTCCCAGATTTAATAATTTTCGATTCCATGTTGATTTCTGCATGTGGCTGCAGTGGGCTAGTATATATAGAGCCACCCACACCAGTTTCAAATTAGTTGCCTAATTAATGAATTGGAAAGAAAATGTTATGAGAGTAGCGTATGTGTGTGTTAATAGGTGACAGCATGTGAGGTGAGTGACGTCAGTGAGTGTGTGGGCGAGAGAAGAGAGGGAGCGGTAGCGTGAGTGCGGGCGGGGACTAGTTTGTTTTGTGTTGGATTGGCTGTGTGCAAGCAATCAATAAAGCAAGATTTGCAACTAATCGCCGGACTCATCATTCACTCTAAAGTCGTCCGCTGTGGAGACCCACTGCCGGGTAAAGTGAAGGGTGTTGCCCCGAGCATACATCCTGGAGAAGTGTCTCCCATGCCTCTTTGACTACGGTCTGGGAGCAGGAAGCAGGAAAGGTGCAACAAAAAGGAAACATTTATTTTTGATTCATTGCCAATATTGTTTGTTTGTTTTGTATTATTTTGTAGTTTATTGTCAAAATATACACTCCCATTGTCCACTTAAATATTTCTAATATATTTCTTTATTCTTAGACAAGGGATTCCCTTCCGTGATTGGTCATTTCTATGGACACAGAAATGACGTCACCTAAAATTCCGTTTACGGCACATATTAATGTCGTAATTCAGCTCTGAGTGTGACACTTAAGATTCAGTCCTACACTTCGCTGAAAGTGTGAGTAAGACGCTTGATAACTAACTTTTAAGTGCAGCTTTCAGCGAATAATTTATTTACTCTTAAGTCAACTCTTAGCAGACTTCTTAGGAGTAATTCTAAGAAGCTTGATAAATACGGCCCCTGGTTTCCATTGTCATAATCCAGGTGTGTTTGTCAGACTTTTCAAAAACCAAACACGATCAGATTAAGGTGTTTCCATGGGTTGTAGGAGGCTTATTTAGAGAAATCGGACTAATTTAGTGCATGGACACGTACTGACTGTGGTGGACTTTGTGTCAGACAAATAGTCTATTTCCAAGAAAGTGGAGTATTAATACACAGTGATGAGGTATTCTTTATTGTCAAATGTGAACAGATTAGAGCAGGGGTGGGCAATTAATTTTCACCGGGGGCCGCATAAGCAACCCGAGCACTGCTGGAGGGCCACACGACAATATTTCAATTACATTTTGCTCAATATTATTTTTGATATACCGTAACATAAATAATAATGATGATAATAATAATAATAATTAATAATAATAATAATAATTTAATTTAACCTAACTTAACTTTATACAAAAGCAGATTGCTTTTGATGGTCACTTTATCCTGCATTATCCAACATTTTTCCCCATCAGATTTGGACAACCATCTGTTGTTAAAAATTGTTTTTAATCATATTTATTTTATATTGTTTTTTATATTGGTTTTATATGTAATTGTTTTTTCTTTTTATTCAGTCATTGGTGGAGCTAAGGATAATATTTGAATATTGTTTGTAATATTGTTGTGCAGCACTTTGGAAACATTTTGTTGTTTAAATGTGCTATATAAATAAAGTGGATTGGATTGTCACACCTGCCAGCTTGTCCCAACACCCATTTACCTCTGTGAACAAGTCATTACCTGTGGTTGTCTCTTTAATTGACTGCATCAGAGCTCTCATCCAAAGTTAGCGAAAAACAGCCCATGTCTCCGGGCATTATCAGCGCAACAAAGTCCAATAAGCACTCCTTAATAAACTCTCCGTCAGAAAACGCCTTACTTTTTCTGGCGCTTTTGTGAGAAATGACGAAACTTGTCCTGACGGCTGCATCTCTGGGGGTGTGAAATATGGCACAAAGTCCTTGTTGGGTTTGCAGTTTTACCATCAACGCATCAGCCTCCCTTGCGCGCGCTTCATCAGACACATTCCGGTATTTTCCCTCGTGTTTCTTCGTGTAGTGGCGATTAAAATGATATTCAAACACAGCAACCTGTGTACCACACATTAAGCACACGGCTTTACCATTAATTTATGTAAAGAAATACTTGGCAGTCCTGGTCTTGTTGGAAACACGCCATTCCTCATCAACTTTTCTTTTTTTTAGCGTCTCATCACTTGTCTCTATGCACCTTCACTCACAGGTTCCCTCCGGACATACGGCATAAATAACACATTTCAAAATAAAAGCAGCACAGTTGTATTGCGCGCACGACATAGATGTTTTTTAAACTTTATTTTGTAATTTGTAATTGCGCCGTTCAATTCACTCACAATCGCACACGCGCATACGTCCACACGGAAGTAATACAAATAACGCTTTTCAAAACAAAAGCAGCACCGTTGTATTGCACACTCGACATAGATACTTTTTTAAATTTATTTTGTAATTTATGATTGGCCTCACGCGGGCCGGACAGGGATGCGCAAAGGGCCGGATGCGGCCCGCGGGCCGTACAATGCCCAGGTCTGGATTAGAGGCATTCCGTGTGAATGTAGTGTTTCTTTTGGTTGTTTATTGTCTACCGATCTACAGATGTTACACCGGGCTATAAATGTTTTGATCTGGCTATTCCTGCCAAGCCAGAAAACACACTCTCTAGTCCTCCTTGGTATCCTTCCACACCCAGGTGTGAAGAGTGTAAGCAGTGTGTGCTCTCTCTCTGCAGTGCATCGGGTATGACAACACGTTCACCTTTAAATACCATTCCATCTTGATATCACAGCTCCCCCTGAAATAAAACATATGGCCAGATTTCAGCTGACCACCCTTGGTTTATTGTTTTGATGAGAGTTTGTAGTGTGTTATCGTCTTTTGTTGCAGAGCAGGTTGCATTGAAGCTGTCTCCAGAATAAGGTAAGTTCATTACCATATTAACAGTCTCTATTTAAGCTTCCATAGGATGAACACTCCAGAAGGTACGCTCTTCTTAAGGTGTCCGCTAGAATATCTTTACCTTGTCCATGCACTACATTAGTGTCCACCAACCTTTTCAAGCCCAAGACCTCTGGTCTCAGCCAAAAACCAAAGCAAGAACTACCCCTGCATCAACTATGTTTTATATGCATGTGTATGCAGTTTGCGCAACCCTGCTTTAGAAAGTAATTTTTTATAGCTACTATTGTCTTAGTACGGTGGTATATTTGTTTGTCCTATGGTCACATATGGCACACGAGTCACATGGCTGTCTTAGGTCAGCGCTGTAAATTGTCAAATCAGCTGTTCACCTGGCTTGTTTTTAATCTGTGACAAAAAGGGAATCAATGGGGAAGCCATTTAGCTGCTGCTTGTTTTATCATATATAATTGCCTTTGTAAAAGGTCAATCAGTATGTGTCCATGTACTAAATTAGTTCGATTTCTCAAATAGTTGGGCTTTAAATAGGCCTCCTACAGCTCATGGAAACACCTTAATCCGATCGTGTTCGGTTTTTGAAAAGTCGGACTAACTCACCCGGATTATGCAATTGGATGGGCCGTATTTATCAAGCTTCTTAGAATTACTCCTAAGAAGTCTGCTAAGAGTTGACTTATGAGTAAAGAAATTCTTCACTGAAAGCTGCACTTAAAAGTTAGTTATCAAGTGTCTTACTCAAACTTTCAGCGAAGTGTAGGACTGAATCTTAAGTGTCAAAAGTAGAGCTGAATTACGACATTACTATGTGCCGTAAACGGAATTTTAGGTGACGTCATTTCTGTGTCCATAGAAATGACCAATCACGGAAGGGAATCCCTTGTCTAAGAATAAAGAAATATCTGAGAAATATTTAAGTGGACAACGGGAGTGTATATTTTGACAATAAACTACAAAATAATGCAAAACAAACAAACAATATTGGCAATGAATCAAAAATAAATGTGCATTGTCCCAGTGGGGAGATATCGAAGCATTGTGATGATTTAGTTCTGCTGTGAAAGCTCTGCTGCGTGATGTTGCTGATGAGATGACGCCCCTTATTAAATCTGTGACAAAAATAATACCCGCTCTGTCTAAACGATACCGTTTGATCAGCTGCTCGTCATCAAACAAAGCCAGGACATCCTTCCGCTCCCTGAACGTTCGCACACGACTCTCTCGCCTAAATGCCATCCCCCACTGGCAACTCCTAACCATTTAGGACACCTCTGAAGGTCTCTTAAATATCGTGGAGAGTAGGAGTGATTCTTAGACTTAAGAAAGTTGATAAATAGCTTTTATTCTTAAGTTTGAGAGTAGGACTTAATTTCGCAAATTCTCAGGACTTAAGTGTAAAATGGCACTCTAAGACGCTTGATAAATACGGCCCCAGATCTCTCGAGTGGGTGTGTGCGGCCAGAGAGAACCCTTTGTATCGCGCATGCGCCAGTTTGAATGCATGGGATAAAAACCGGAAACAGATACCATTCAATTGTCATGAAGAGGATACTTTTTATTTTCTTCACAAATAAAAATAACTAAACATTTTGAAGTGAATAAATGGTAGAAAGAAGAAGGTAGCTAAGGAAAATGTAAAATGCCATCTTAATTCGGACTCCCGAACAAAATACGAATGAGATGAAGGATAATGGAGCAGGTATTATAAATGCAAATAATAAAGTATACAAACCTCTTCACGCTGCATTTGTGCACGCCAAACTGATAAGCAATACCCCTGTATTCCACACAACTGACAAGATAGTCAAGAGCATTGCAAACATCATCTGGAAATGTATCGACCGTGGCACAAATCGTCTTTTTATTTAGATTTAAAACTCCTTCCATCAATTCACAAAGCCTTATGAATGAACTCCGAGACATTCAAAAATGTTGTTTCTATAATTCTTCTTCCGAAAATTCCTGCGGAAAAACTCTTCTGCCGATATGTCTTTGCTTCGGACCTGCATCCGCTCCGATACAGTCTTGGTCAGGGGTGTCAAACTCATTTTAGATGGGGGGCCACATGGAGAAAAATCTACTCCCAAATGGGCCGAACTGGTAAAATCACGGCACAATGACTTAAAAATAAAGACAACTTCAGGTTGTTTTATTTGTTTGAAAATAGAACAAGTACATTCTGAAAATGTACAAATCATAATGTTGTTGGTTTTTTTTTGCACTTACATGTTGTGGTTAATAGTATTCTATCTTTATTTGTCGTTATTTATATTTTCTGAATAAATTATGTGATAATGTTCATCAGTCAACTCACTGGTGTTGATTTTCAATCTATCAAGATAAAAAAATAATATCAAAATCAAATTAAAGCATGTTATTTATGTAGTTTGATAATTTTCCTCGACTGATGTACTAACATCATGTGGTTTATTTTGTACATATGTAGCATTATCTACAAAGATACAAAGAATTGCTATTGTGACATCCAGTGGACACATTTAGAACAGCTGTTTCTTTCATTAAAACATTTCAGGTTACATTTTATACTTGGCAAACTCATCCCGCGGGCCGATAAAACCTGTCCGCGGGCCTGATCCGGCCCTCGGGCCGTACGTTTGACACCACTGGTCTTGGTAGTAGCGTCATGTTCATAGCGCAATCCAAGATAATTTCTTGATGCTGTCTGCTATTTAACATCAGCATAGCCATTACAGATGTAATATTTGTAACCTGTGCCAATATTACAGCGGACATCACTTAAAACAAGTTGTAAGGATCCGCAATGCTCTAGTGAGACATTATAGGTCAACCGGAAAAGGAATTCATTCTAAATTGAAATAAGTGCCCCCAGTGTACAGGAGGCACATGGCATATGACCATTAGCCGCATTAGAGAAAGTGCAAGAACACTTAGACTTCACACAATGGTGTGAAAATACAAAAAAACAAACTATTTGAGAAATCAGACTACCGGTAATGTAGTGCATACAAACTGAGTGAGACTTTAGTTTTGTATGCACAATAAATCAACACAAAATCCGTACTTTGGAGCAATGTTCACAGACTCTGGTTTGTGGCTTGTTAGTTCACGTCGCAGGCGAGGGATGATGGTTGTGGTTGAGGGAAGAGTTGTTTGGTGTTGGCTGCTACAAAATGTCCGATGCATTGCAACAATCAGCCTTAATGCATTGTTGCAGCTCAATGATTTTTGAGCACGTCATGAAATGCGCTTTTGCGAGACAAGTGGGTGTAGTAGGCTGGGGGAGCGGGGGATCAAGAGGCTGAAGAAAGAGAGGCAAGGCGTGCGGGCGTGTTCAGATGCTTACCAGATTGTGGGTCTGTTGGTCATTACCGAACTAAGCGCTTGCTTAGGGCCCCGTGGCCACTAGGCGACCCCCCAAGAGCAATTAACAAAGCATATTACTTTTTTGTTTTGCATGTATGAGTCCGGTTGATGATTTCTACATGATCAAATATATATTATTGTACAAAAACACAATTTTAGGTCAACAAAGTGCTGCTGCTGATGTAGGCCTAGTCATTTTCCTGCTTCTCTTTAAATGTCAAAGCTCTGCCTCTAATGCACCGAGCCTCGGCATCAAGTGCGGGCCAGGACGGGCAAGTCAGCCGTGCCCTCCCTGGGCTGGAAGCTGTTTGTTTTATACGTTTTTTTTTTTTTTTTTTTACTTCGGAGCAGGAAACAATAGTACGATATTTAATCAAAACAACGGCACATTGACTAAAACGATAACACAATTAATTGACAAGTCACTTAAAAGCCTACTGAAATGATTTTTTTTTATTTAAACGGGGATAGCAGATCCATTCTATGTGTCATACTTGATCATTTCGCGATATTGCCATATTTTTGCTGAAAGGATTTAGTAGAGAACAACGATGATAAAGTTCGCAACTTTTGGTCGCTGATAAAAAAAAGCCTTGCCTGTACCGGAAGTAGCGTGACGTCGCAGGTTGAAGGGCTCCTCACATTTCCCCATTGTTTACACCAGCAGCGAGAGCGATTCGGACCGAGAAAGCGACGATTACCCCATTAATTTGAGCAAGGATGAAAGATTTGTGGATGAGGAACGTGAGAGTGAAGGACTAGAGTGCAGTGCAGGACGTATCTTTTTTCACTCTGACCGTAACTTAGGTAAAAGGGCTCATTGGATTTCACACTTTCTCCTTTTTCTATTGTGGATCACAGATTTGTATTTTAAACCACCTCGGATACTATATCCTCTTGAAAATGAGAGTCGAGAACGCGAAATGGACATTCACAGTGACTTTTATCTCCACGACAATACATCGGTGAAGCACTTTAGCTACGGAGCTAACGTGATAGCATCGTGCTTAAATGCAGATAGAAACAAAAGAAATAAGCCCCTGACTGGAAGGATAGACAGAAGATCAACAATACTACTATAAGGAGACACCGAACCAAACACTGGACCTGTAACTACACGGTTAATGCTGTGCCGCCTGCGAAGCCTAGCAATGCTGTTGCTAACGACGCCATTGAAGCTAACTAAGCTACGGGACCTCGTCAGAGCTATGATAAAAACATTAGCGCTCCACCTACGCCAGCCCTCATCTGCTCATCAACACCCGTGCTCACCTGCGTTCCAGCGATCGACGGCGCGACGAAGGTCTTCACCCGATCATCGATGCGGTCGGCGGCTAGAGTCGGATAGCGCGTCTGCTATCCAACTCAAAGTCCTCCTGGTTGTGTTGCCGCAGCCAGCCGCTAATACACCGATCCCACATACAGCTTTCTTCTTTGCAGTCTGCATTGTTCATTAAACAAATTGCAAAAGATTCACCAACACAGATGTCCAGAATACTGTGGAATTTTGCGATGAAAACAGAGCTGTTTGTATTGGATACAATGTGTCCGAATACTTCCGTTTCAACCATCGACGTCATGCGCAAACGTCATCATACATAGACGTTTTCAACCGGAAGTTTCGGGGGGAATTTAAAATTGCACTTTATAAGTTAACCCGGCCGTATTGGCATGTGTTGCAATGTTAAGATTTCATCATTGATGTATAAACTATCAGACTGCGTGGTCGGTAGTAGTGGGTTTCAGTAGGCCTTTAATGTTAAAAAACAGCTAAATCGGTTGACGGAAACAAAATCCAATCATATTCAAATTTGTCGAGTCGATGGGTGGCACCCGTTTGGAGTATATCCAATCACAGCTCTATAACGGCGTACATTGAAAGAGGGGTGGGGGTTAAGGACAGCCAATCAAATACTTTTCCTCTTCAGATGAGGAAGTCAGTAGTCCCCGCCAAAACCAAAACCAAAACCAAAATGTGTGGCCACATTGTAATTTGTGTACGACTGGTATAAATTGAAGAGGACACATTTGATTTTTGCTCCTATGATGCCATCAGCCGGCGAGTCATCGATCGTGACATCACAACTGTGAGTTAGATCTATTACTCCTGCTGCTCCGTGATCGTGCATTGCTCGCTAAACCTTCACTGCTTTGGACACAATAAAGGCTGAAATAATTGTAAGCACATTGTTACAATAACCACAATTATAAGTGTTTGTCCCCTAGTAAACAGTTGTGGACAGATGAAGTCCCAGCAGTGCAGCTTTAACAAGCGTGTGCACTCCCATAGCGTGAATCAATTTTTGGCAGTAGCCACCCTGAAAAAAATTGAATGCCCACCCCTTTAAATGTTTTTCTGCAGCCGGATCTGGCTTCACTTGTGATGACAGCACTATTGCATGGCCGTGCAGTGCGCACTGTAACTGCATGCAAAGCACAGGTAGAGGCAAAATGTCACAAAATAGGACATATCCTACAGGTGCAGAAAAAAGAAAGTGGAAGACGAGGGAAAAAATGCCAAGATCATTGTGTATGTTTAACACACTAGGTAACAAACAAGGAATTTAACTTTGGACTATGCTCTCTTTGTAGAATGTAAACATTAAATAATAACATTCAGCTAAAAATAAAAAAGAGGTAATTTAAGAAAAATATGTTCAAGACTGATGAGACAAGATGCCACTTTCACTGTAAATACAAAGGTTTATTACTTGGAACGTTCAACCCCAGGCCACTCTTGTGGCTGAATGTGCTACGTTTTGAAATTAGGAACCTTATGTGGCACCATGGTCATCATTTTTTCATTGGTATTATTTGTGTTATTATTGCATTGGTATTATTTATGTTCTTAAGTGGGCCACCACCATGTATATGTGAATGACATGTCATATGTGAATACATGCCAGGCTAACAACAAGATAATGTAAACAACACTTCCAGAGCCACAATGAGTTGATACAGTGACGTGCGGTGAGGTTCATGACTGGTGAGGCACTGACTTCCTCACAGTCAGATTTACAAACATATGAACCCTAAAGAGTATCTTATTCACCATTTGATTGGCAGCAGTTAACGGGTTATGTTTAAAAGCTCATACCAGCATTCTTCCCTGCTTGGCACTCAGCATCAAGGGTTGGAATTGGGGGTTAAATCACCAAAAATGATTCCCGGGCGCGGCGCCGCTGCTGCCCACTGCTCCCCTCACCTCCCAGGGGGTGAGCAAGGGGATGGGTCAAATGCAGAAGACAAATTTCACCACACCTAGTGTGTGTGACAATCATTGGTACTTTAACTTAACTTTAACTTTACACATACAAACTGTAGCACACAAAAAAGCACATTTAATAAAAAATTTTTTATTATGGTCTTACCTTTACTTATAAATGAAGTCCATGCGCAGCTCCTTTTGAACAAAAGCATCGATAACTTGTTTATAGAAGTCTTCCTTATCTTTCTTCAGTTTTAAAATTCTCTCTGTCTCGATGGAGATCTTCCTTTAAGTATTACCTCCTGCTTCGATTGAAAGTCCAGTTTAGAAAACTGTTTTATTTTAGATATGTAATCTTCCATGTTAAAAGTTCAGGCAAGAGGAAAAAATAAACGATCGCTGCTAACTGTTGCTGCTTGTTGTCACTTCTTCTGCAGCCGAGTAGTCCCAAGAATGATCCAGGATCACTACCGCCCTCTACCACCAGGAGGCGGGATTACTGCGAGCCTCACACAGTGCGTCTTCGCAGCCGTTTTATGATTGCTCAGCACAAGAAATACGTTACACACATACAGTTGTTGACAAAATACACTGTACATTATATACCTCAGCTAACTAAACTATTGAAATGTATAACATAATTCATATAGCAATACGGTCTCACTGCACAGCAGGCCAGCAGTTAGCCGAGTCATTGCGCAATCCATGGTGAGGCTCAACTCAGTGACGTGCCTCAACTGGCTGGTGACTCACCGCAAGTCTCTTCTCAGTATTTGAACGGCAAATGTGAAAATTCAGCGATTTTGAATAAAAATAATCTAAAACTGGTGAAGTTAAATAGAAAATAACTTTATAGTATAATCACTGGATACATATAACAATTTAATGAATTGTTTTTCTTTTTACATTTTTTTTCTTTCCATGATGGCACGTGAGGCCCCGCCTCACCTGCCTCCCCTGACTGCACGTCACTGAGTTGATAGTTGGTGCGTGAATGATCAACAATCGATATTATTGGCAGACATAGAGGGCCCCAAAATTAAATTTAGGTTAGGGCCCCATGGAGGCTTGGGCTCTGGATGGGGTTGTCACGTACTGATGTCATATTAATGTCATATTACTTTTTCGGTCATGCTTTTTCTTTTCTTTTCTTTTTGTGTGTAAATGTGTATGATTGTCATATATGTATAATTTGTACTGTACTGTCACACAAAATGGTAATTGGTTGAGGGTTGATTATATGGCCGAAATAAACTTATTTCATTCATTCAATATATATATATTTTTAATATTTTCGCGATCGACCGGAAGGGTCCCAAAGATTGACAGGTAGATTGCGATGGACGAGTAGGCGACCCCTGCACTACATCAAGATCGTACTTCTGAACGGCATCCTCATTCTCTTAAGTCTTCTGGGTGTGCTTAGCACAGGCTTTCTCACAATGGTTTCCAAAGGCTTGTGATCACTTTGAACAGTCACTTTGTGGCCGTATGTGTAATGGTGGAACTTATCCATGCTAAATACCATAGCTAGAAAAAAAAAATTCTATTTGGGCATAGCCCTGGTCTGTCTGTGTGTGTGTGTTCTGCTCGCAAATGCGACAGGCTTACTGTTCTGCATGAGTGCCGCGCCCAACTCTGTGTCTGAGGCATCGCACTGAACAGTCAATTCCTCTTCTGGGTTGTAGTATTTCAGCACTGGAACGTTAGAAATAGTCTCTTTCAGTTTGAGGAACGCCTCATCATGTTGCGTTTCACAGTACCACTCACAGTCCTTGTGCGTCAGCTGTCTCAAGTCTCATGTTGGTCAGAGAGATGTGGGTAAAACTTGGCAAGATAATTTACCATGCCCAGTAGCCTCTGGACTGCGTTCACATCTGCTGGTTTTGGCATCTGTTTGACCGCACGCACCTTTTTAGGATCTATTGTTAGTCCATCCGCCGTCAGGAGGTGCCCAATGTATGCGGCCTCCTCTTGTCTCAGTTTGAACTTTTCTGATATCAGTTTAATGCCTGTTTAGCAGCATCGGATCAGAAAAAGCCTCAACTTCTCATCATGATCATGCTCAGCTGCCTCTTGTATCTCAACTTGTGATCACTACGTCATCTGCAATAATGTACAGACCAGGCAAATCCTCTAACGTGTGTGTGAGCTTTCGCTGACAGATCTCAGGGGCCGGACTTATCCCCATTGGCATTCTCATCCATTTGTCCAAACGGAGTAGCTAATGCTGTCAGGTAACCAAACTCGTCTTCAGAAGCCACTTTTGACGTCACACACCATAAACACTTTGGCTTTGTACAAGTCCAAAAGTATGTCTTCAATGGTTGGTAATAGGAAATGCCTGCGTTACAGCGTTTTGTTCAGAAGTTTTGGTTCGATACACACTCTTGGCTTCCAAATCTGCTTTTGTACAACAACCATCCCACTGATCCAGTCTGTGCTGCATTCCACTGGTGTAATGATTTTCCTGCTTTATAGGTTTTGAAGCTCATCTTTTAGCGGCTGTATCATGGTGACTGAAACACGTTTCTTTGGCGGCTCACTGTTTCGTCATCTCCCTTTTGTATTCTCGCTTAAAGACAGCCGTCTCCAGTGAACACATCAGTATACTCTGCTTTTATGTCCCATTGTTCACTGTGTACTGGAAGGCTTCTATGAAGTGACTATGCTGTCTATTACCAGAATGTTTTCGTAGCACACCTTTATCAGCTTCATGGACTCACTGGCCCTTTTACTGAGCAGTGGCACAGTACAGTCTTTGTCCACCGTCTGAAACTCCAACTGGTAAAGTTTTTGGTTTCCCCAGGTTCCTTAATTTCACTTTACATTTCCTCAGTGGTTTCAGTTTGCTTTTGTTGTAAATTACTAGTACAGGTTTTGTGTCAGGTTTAAGCATATTAATTGGGATGACAATGCAAGTAGCACCACGGTCAGTCTGGAATTTCACAACATCTTTGCCCTGGAGCCTCCCAGCAAAGAGCTGTGTGTCATTCCCGTTGTTGGTGTCCTCTGTACCTGCTTCAGTAACACAGATAATGCCTCATATACTCATCAGTCTCATATTGTGCTACACTGTGTACATGTCTCTTTCACCTTTGTTCTGGGCTTTGTTTGTTTACATTTATTCTTTGTTCTGGGCTTGCTCTACATTTCACTGCAAAATGGTTCTCTCTGTTACACTTGTAACCGTATACTGGGCATTTATGTTTGCTTTTTCCATGCTTTTTCCCACAAAACTTGTAATCCACTGTGTTCTCAGCTAGTCTTTGGCACGCTGTTCCTTGCACTGCGTTCACCTCCTCCACTGTCGGTCCTGAGGTAGCTTTGACATTCACCCGCGACAACTTTGCGGCCCTGCTAAGCTGCACGTACGTGTCCAGGGTCATGTCCTTCTACCGGAGTAGTCTCTCTCTCACTTCTGCGTTAATGTGTCCACAGACAATCCGATCTCAAATGAGAGAGTCTCTGAATGTCCCAAAGTAGCATGTTTTAGCCAACAGTTTCATTTCTGTGACATAACTGTCAATAACCTTACTGACCCCTTGATTTCTTGTAAAAGAAACAATACCATTCCACAGTTTTCTTAACACTGGGGTTACAACGGGCATCAAATTTGTCAATAATGTCATCTAGCTTCCACCTTTTTACAAACTCGTCCTTCTATGTCTTTCATGTCCTCGAAAGGTTGCCAAAAACTATTTTTATCATCTCAGAAATATTTCTAAAGTGAGAAATATGTTGTAAAAATTGGATCTGGAAATGATCATTCACACGTTCATTTCGTTTCGTATTGACTATTGCAATTCTCTCTTCACTCTTTTTAACAAGTCCATGCTAAAGAAACTTCAGACTGTACAAAATGCGGCTGCCAGACGTTTGACCGGTGCACCCAGAACAGCCCATATTACCCCCATTTTATCCAGTCTTCATTGGCTTCCAGTTAAATTCTGCATTGCGTTTAAGATTTTAGTCCTGACATTGTGTGCATTGCATGGTGGGGCCCCTCAGTACATCACTGACTTGCTAGGCCCCTACTCTTCAGGGTGCAGCCTCCGGTCTTCAGGCCAGCGTCTTCTAAAGATCCCAAAAACTCATTTTAAAACCCGTGGAGACCTGGCATTCCAGGCTACAGCTCCCAGACTCTAGAACAATTTGCACCAGTCCCTCCGTGATCTTGACTGTGTTGAAATTTTTTTAGTGAAAGCTTTTAGTTAATGCACCTTTTAACTATCAATTTTAATCCACTTTGTATCCTTTTTATGGCTCTGCGGTGTACCCCGCCTTCTGCCCGATTGTAGCTGAGATAGGCTCCAGCACCCCCCGCGACCCCGAAAGGGATAAGCGGTAGAAAATGGATGGATGGATGGATCATTTTTATGACGTTGCCCCGGTTGTTTTAATTGAATTGTTGTTTTACTTCACCTATGTTTTGTACAGCGCTTTGTGATTTCATCTGTGAAAAGCGCTTTTATAAATAAAATGTACTTACTTACTTACTTACTAGAGTCCAGGCTCAACGTTTGTGGGGGTTTTAAAGGCCTACTGAAATGAGATTTTCTTATTTAAACGGGGATAGCAGGTCCATTCTATGTGTCATACTTGATCATTTCGCGATATTGCCATATTTTTTCTGAAAGGATTTAGTAGAGAACATCGACGATAAAGTTCGCAACTTTTGGTCGCTGATAAAAAAGCCTTGCCTGTACCGGAAGTAGCGTGACGTCACAGGTTGTGGAGCTCCTCACATCTGCACATTGTTTACAATCGTGGCCACCAGCAGCGAGAGCGATTCGGACCGAGAAAGCGACGATTACCCCATTAATTTGAGCGAGGATGAAAGATTCGTGGATGAGGAAAGTGAGAGTGAAGGATTAGAGGGCAGTGGAAGCGATTCAGATAGGGAAGATGCTGTGAGAGGCGGGTGGGACCTGATATTCAGCTGGAAATGATTAAAACAGTAAATAAACACAAGACATATATATACTCTATTAGCCACAACACAACCAGGCTTATATTTAATATGCCACAAATTAATCCCGCATAACAAACACCTCCCCCCTCCCGTCCATATAACCCACCAATACAAATCAAACACCCGCACAACACACTCAATCCCACAGCCCAAAGTACTGTTCACCTCCGCAAAGTTCATACAGCACATATATTTTCCCAAAGTTACGTACGTGACATGCGCATAGCGGCACGCACGTACGGGCAAGCGATCAAATGTTTGGAAGCCGCAGCTGCGTACTCACGGTAGCGCGTATATCCAACTCAAAGTCCTCCTGGTAAGAGTCTCAGTTGTCCCAGTTCTCCACAGGCCAATGGTAAAGCTTGACTGTCATATTTCGGGAATGTAAACAATGAAACACCGGCTACGACGTAGCCGCTACGTGTTTGTGTTGCTGCAGCCGGCCGCTAATACACCGCTTCCCACCTACAGCTTTCTTCTTTGCTGTCTTCATTTTTCATTAACCAAATTGCAAAAGATTCACCAACACAGATGTCCAGAATACTGTGGAATTTTGCGATGAAAACAGACGACTTAATAGCTGGCCACAATGCTGTCCCAAAATGTCCGCTACAATCCGTGACGTCACGCGCAAACGTCATCATACCGAGATGTTTTCAGCAGGATATTTCGCGGGAAATTTAAAATTATACTTTACTAATCTAACCCGGCCGTATTGGCATGTGTTGCAATGTTAAGATTTCCTCATTGATATATAAACTATCAGACTGAGTGGTCGGTAGTAGTGGGTTTCAGTAAGCCTTTAATCCCTCCATGTTGCTCCGCTTGGCAGGCTAGCCCGGTGTTACTCGTCAGCTAATTATGGCTACAGCGTCACTCCAACGTGCTGGCGCCACAGGCTGAGTCCAAAAAAAATGTCTGTTTTCCACATACGGACTACATAATTTATTATTTAGACCAAACTGGGTCGTAATTTATTGTTAAACTTCGGCAGACATGATCACGACCTTACAGCAGGAGCACTATTTTTCCGGCGTATCACCTAATAAGGTCCCTGTTGCACTGTAAAAAAAAAATATATATTTTTAAAAAAATGTTGACATAATATAGGATTATAAATCAAGTGAACACTTTCACATGCAAAATGTTGAGTTGACTCATTAAATCTTATTACCGTATTTTCCGGACCATAGTGCGCACCGGATTATAAGGCGCACTGCTGATGGATGGTCTATTTTTGATCTTTTTTCATATATTAGGCGCACCGGATTATAGGGCGCATTAAAGAAGTCATATTATTATTCTTTTTTTCTAAATGTAAAACACTTCCTTGTGGTCTACATAACATGTAATGGTGGTTCTTTGGTCAAAATGTTGCATAGATTATGTTTTACAGATCATCTTCAAGCCGCTTTCTGACAGTCGCTTCCGGATGTGCCGTTTTGTGGGCGGTCTTATTTACGTGTCTCACCTTCGACAGCGTCTTCTCCCCGTCATCTTTGTTGTAGCGGTGTAGCGTGCAAGGACGGGAGTGGAAGAAGTGTCAAAAGATGGAGCTAACTGTTTTAATGACATTCAGACTTTACTTCAATCAATAACAGAGTAGCATCTCCTCATCCGTGGCTCACTAGTGCAACAACAAGGCCGGAAATGTGTCCCATGAAAAACCGTCCGACCGGAACTCTCTAAAAACTAAAGTTTCTTGGGTGAATAATGTAAACTCACTACACCGGTATGTTTTAGTGCTTTCATGGCGAGTTTACTGACAGATATAAGTAAGAACTTTACGCTACTTTATATTATAAATGGCAACAGCAAGAAGATAGAGAAAAAGAAGAAGCTTATCGACTACGGAGTCGGCACGGACTACCAAGGCGGACGCGCGCAAATTTTCAGGACTTATGCAGATCCTAAATACAGATCAGCAGGTACCAGAAAGTAACACAAGTTGCTTTTGCATAATATTGCAGAACAAAATGCAAAACAATATGTCTTACCTTATACACACACCATAATAATACTCATATGTTGAAGCACAGTACAATTCATAAAGCGGCGCGGCTTCAAAGAATACCAAAGTCGTACTAAAACATTTAGACAGATTTTTGAGCATCGTGTGAAATGTTCTATATTTTCAATGGAACATATAAAATGGGGCAGCACGGTGGCACCACTTTGTGAACAAATGTGTGAGCAAATTGTCCAACAGTTTAAGAACAACATTTCTCAACGAGCTATTGCAAGGAATTTAGGGATTTCACCATCTATGGTCCATAATATTATCAAAAGGTTCAGCACGGTGGCACAGGGGTTAGTATGTGTGCCTCACAATACGAAGGTCCTGGGTTCGATCCTGGGCTCAGGATCTTTCTCTGTGGAGTTTGCATGTTCTCCCCGTGACTGCGTGGGTTCCCTCCGGGTACTCCGGCTTCCTCCCACCTCAAAGACATGCACCTGGGGATAGGTTGATTGGCAACATTAAGGCCAAGTCTACACTAAGTCATTTAACCCCTTAAACGAATAATTATTTAGCCTAAGCCCCGTTTCAGCCACACTAAACCATCGTTTAAGGTTCCCCTCCCTGGACACATTTTTACACGGGTAAGTCAGCCGTGTAATTCTTAAATCTCCGGCACTTAGCTTTGTATGGACTCATTGATCGTTTACAAAGTGAGTTCAGAGAGGAAGTGACGCCAGAAAGTCCGCGCCCCACACAGGAAGTGACATCGAAAGAACGCGCCACAGCCAGCTTCATAACAAAGATGGAGGCGGATCATCCAGACATGCCCGTGTTTCTTCTTCTTGTACACTACCGTTCAAAAGTTTGGGGTCACATTGAAATGTCCTTATTTTTAAAAGAAAAGCACTTTACTTTTCAATGAAGATAACTTTAAACTAGTCTTAACTTTAAAGAAATACACTCTATACATTGCTAATGTGGTAAATGACTATTCTAGCTGCAAATGTCTGGTTTTGGTGCAATATCTACATAGGTGTATAGAGGCCCATTTCCAGCAACTATCACTCCAGTGTTCTAATGGTACAATGTGTTTGCTCATTGGCTCAGAAGGCTAATTGATGATTAGAAAACACTTGTGCAATCATGTTCACGCATCAGAAAACAGTTTAGCTCGTTACAGAAGCTACAAAACTGACCTTCCTTTGAGCAGATTGAGTTTCTGGAGCATCACATTTGTGGGGTCAATTAAATGCTCAAAATGGCCAGAAAAAGAGAACTTTCATCTGAAACTCGACAGTCTATTCTTGTTCTTAGAAATGAAGGCTATTCCACAAAATTGTTTGGGTGACCCCAAACTTTTGAATGGTAGTGTACATGTACAGATGCTTTTGGAAATCACAAATCAATACCTTAAGAGAAAGCAACAGGCGATTGCAGCTATTTCAGATACAACACTTCTCAGACGGCAAGAGAACTTTCGAACAGTCAGCTGTGATTCTAATTACCGGAAAACTTGGTCCCTTCCTCCCGTGGATGTGATCGTGATTGGCAGTGTGTGACTACAAATATTGCTTTGTGGAAGTGACTGTGAAATGGCCAGGCAGCGTGCATGATGCCCGCATCTTCGCTAACTCCGCCATTAGCGTGCAACTGAAAGATGGAACCATCCTCTCGTGTCCCAAACAGTTTATCACATTGTCTACTTTCTCATGTCGACTAAAGATTTGATTCATTTATGATGTCTCAGGTGTGATTCACTGCAATAGGGCCCCACAGCACACTGGATTCTAGTTAATTGAAATACCACAACACTGGATATTGTTCAAAGGAGATACACAAAACACAGCAAACAAATGTAAAATGCACAGCAGACTATTTACAATACAGCTCTTTTAAATAACTTCACAGTGAAGTAAAGTCATCTCTTGGAGAGCTTGGAGCAAATGGACGCTTTTTTTTTGTGCTTTTTTTTCGCGCATGCGTACTAAGTCGCGTTGCGTTGGCGGACGGAGGGGGGCGGGGGTCTTAAACGGTGGTTTTGTTGTGTGTGGGGACACGGATAAGGTTAGGTGTGATTTACCCTGCTTAGCGTAAACGGGGCCTTTTTTGGCCCTAGAGTGTGAATGTGAGTGTGAAGTGAAGTGAAGTGAATTATATTTATATAGCGCTTTTTCTCTAGTGACTCAAAGCGCTTTACATAGTGAAACCCAATATTTAAGTTACATTTAAAGCAGTGTGGGTGGCACTGGGAGCAGGTGGGTAAAGTGTCTTGCCCAAGGACACAACGGCAGTGACTAGGATGGCGGAAGCGGGGATTAAACCTGGAACCCTCAAGTTGCTGGCACGGCCACTCTACCAACCGAGCTGTACCGAGTGTGAATGTTGTCTATCTGTGTTGGCCCTGCGGTGAGGTGGCGACTTGTCCAGGGTATGTACCCCGCCTTCTGTCCGAATGCAGTCTACACGTATCTTTTATGTTCGACTGCCATCTATTGGTCACACTTATCATTAAACCATGTACCAAATAAAATAGCTTTGAGGTCGGTAAGCAAAACCAGAATTATTCCGTACATTAGGCTACCCGTGTAGGGTAGCCTAATGAGAAAAAAAAAGGATTTTAAGTGCACCTTATAGTTTGGAAAATACAGTAATTTGAACTACTAATACAACTTAACCAAAGTATTGTACCCTGACACAACCCTTTTTCTCTTTTTTATTACTTACGCTTATGGCAGGGGTGGGCAATTAATTTTTACCGGGGGCCGCATAAGCAACCCGAGCACTGCTGGAGGGCCACACGACAATATTTCAATTAAATTTTGCTCAATATTGTTTTTGATATACCGTAAGATAAATAATAATGATGATAATAATAATAATAATAATAATAATTTCATTTAACCTAACTTAACTTTATACACAAGCAGATTGCTTTTGATGGTTTTATTTTTAACACTGTTTTACACAACACTTCCTGATGTATTATACAATGCAAAAATGTCAATTTCTGCACAGGGTTAATTTCTGTCACTTTATCCTGCATTATCCAACATTTTTCCCCGCCAGATTTGGACAACCATCTGTTGTTGAAAATCGTTTTTAATCATATTTATTTCATATTGTTTTTTATATTGATTTTATTGGTAATTATTTATTCTTTATATTCAGTCATTGGTGGAGCTAAGGATAATATTTGAATATTGTTTTTAATATCGTTGTGCAGCACTTTGGAAACATTTTGTTGTTTAAATGTGCTATATAAATAAAGTGGATTGGATTGTCACACCTGCCAGCTTGTCCCATTTCAGTCCTAACATGTCCAAACACGCATTTACCTCTGTGAACAAGTCGTTACCTGTGGTTGTCTCTTTAATTGACTGCATGGCTGCCAGCTACTCCGTGATTTGAAAGTCTGCAGTGATCCCACGTAAGAAGAAGAGTAGCTGGAGGTGTCACTTACATCACAGCTCTCATCCAAAGCCAACGAAAAACAGTCCATGTCTCCGGGCATTATCAGCGCAACAGAGTCCAATAAGCACTCCTTAATAAACTCTCCGTCAGAAAACGCATTACTTTTTCTGGCGCTTTTGTGAGAAATGACGAAACTTGTCCTGACGGCTGCATTCTGGGGGTGTGAAATTTGGCAAAAAGTCCTTGTTGGGTTTGCAGTTTTACCATCAACGCATCAGCCTCCCTTGCGCGCTCTTCATCACACAGATTCCGGCATTTTCCCTCGTGCTTCGTCATGTAGTGGAGATTCAAATTATATTCTTTAAACACAGCAACCTGCGTACCACGAATTAAGCACACGGCTTTACCTTTAATTTCTGTAAAGAAATACTTGGCAGTCCATGTCTTGTTGAAAACACGCCATTCGTCATCAACTTTTCTCTTTTTAGCGTCTCATCACTTGTCGCTGTGCACCTCCACTCACAGGTTACACCCGGACATACGCCCATAAATAACACTTTTCAAAATAAAAGCAGCACAGTTGTATTGCGCGCACGACATAGATGTTTTTTAAACTTTATTTTGTAATTTGTGATTGCGCTGTTCACTTTCACTCACAATCGCACACGCGCATACGTCCACACAAAAGTAATACAAATAACGCTTTTCAAAACAAAAGCAGCACCGTTGTATTGCACACTCGACATAGATACTTTTTTAAATGTATTTTGTAATTTATGATTGGCCTCACGCGGGCCGGACAGGGACGGACAAACGGCCGGATGTGGCCCGCGGGCCGCAGAATGCCCAGGTCTGGCTTATGGTGTCAAACAAAACAAACAAAAAAATTGCAATAATTGGGGACGTCGTGGCGCAGGTCGGGAGAGTGGCCGTGCCAGCAATCTGAAGGTTCCTGGTTCGATACCCAGCTTCTACCAACCTCGTCATGTCCGTTGTGTCCTTGAGCACTTCACCCTTGTTCCTGATGGCTGCTGGTTAGGGCCTTGCATGGCAGCTCCCGCCATCAGTGTGTGAATGGGTGAATGTGGAAATACTGTCAAAGCGCTTTGAGTACCTTGCAGGTAGAAAAGCGCTATACAAGTATAACCCATTTAACATTTTGAATAAATATTTTCCTTGCTCCACCTTTGCAAAAGGTATTTGACAGTTGCTAAAAAATGGCGGACGGACAACTGACAATCTGAACAAGCAAAGAATGTCAAGAGTGAATATACTGTCGACATCGAAAGCAGCAGACAGACACTCATGAGGGCGCTTTTAATGTTCATTGTTTTATTTTTGCACTCTCACTTTTGCCCTGTTCATGTTTTTAATGTCTGCATACTCGATTAAATATAAGTAAAAAGCACGGACCCCCGCCAGGCCCTATTGCTCAATAGTCAAAATATTATGTTTTTCATGGACTAAAACGACAAAAAGTTACAATTAAAGGCTTACTGAAAGCCACTACTACCGACCACGCAGTCTGATAGTTTATATATCAATGATGAAATTAACTTAACATTGCAACACATGCCAATACGGCCGGGTTAACTTATAAAGTGACATTTTAAAATTCCCGGGAAATATCCGGCTGAAACATCGCGGTATGATGACGTATGCGCGTGACGAAGTCCGAGTAACGGAAGTTATGGTACCCCGTAGAATCCTATACAAAAAGCTCTGTTTTCATTTCATAATTCCACAGTATTCTGGACATCTTTTGCAATTTTTTTAATGAACAATGAAGGCTGCAAAGAAGACAGTTGTAGGTGGGATCAGTGTATTAGCAGCGGACTACAGCAACACAACCAGGAGGACTTTGTTGGAGCGCTAGCCGCGCTAGCCGCGCTAGCCGCGCTAGCCGCGCTAGCCGCCGACTTCACCTTGACTTCCTACGTCTCCGGGCCGCCAAACGCATCGGGTGAAGTCCTTTGTCCTTCTGCCGATCGCTGGAACGCAGGTGAGCACGGGTGTTGATGAGCAAATGAGGGCTGGCTGGCGTAGGTGGAGAGCTAATGTTTTTAGCATAGCTCTGTGCAGTCCGGTTGCAAAGTAAGGAAAAAGTCATGTTTTGCTGAAAGTTAAAACATTATATAGAAAGTTTAGAACATTATTCAGAAGTTTAAAAGCATTTGTAAAAAGTTGTTTGAAAATACCTGTGTAATCACATTGTTAACATCTTTGTTTATGTGGTTTAAAGGTTTATAACCTACTGATGATTTTGAAGATCAACTGAAAAGAAACCAACAATTCTTCAAGTTGGAAAAAAAAAAAAGTTGATCAATTGGAAATCGTGAGTTGTCCGTGGGTCCTTTTTGGAGTAGAAGAGTGGAACTTAACAGTTGTAAACCAGCGGAGCAGCCCTGGACTGAAGATTAAGGGCTTCAAGATCCAGAAAATCTGTGGACGCCGGAATAAAGGAAAAAAAGATGGCCGAAGAGGTATTGGGGAAGCCAGTCAAGATCCTGAAGCAGGAGAGGACGATTGCCAAGAGCAGCTTCACCAAACTTGCCAACTTAATCTCAAGAGGAGCATACAGCATGCTGCAATCTGAACTAAAAGAGGAATTCGCAAAATTTGCCGACCGATTCAGGTCAGTGTTGGATGCAAACGAGGACTACAAGATTGGCCTGGAGGCTGACCTCAGAAAGGATGATCCAAAAGCGGAGCTTGATAAGCAGCAAGAGGACGAAATCCAAACCACTATAAAAGAAGCCGAAGTTAAGATGGAGAAGATCAAGGTCATTGTTTAAACCAGCCTGTGGGGAAGATATGGAAGAGCTGAGCTGAAAGCTGCAATTGCTGAGTCAGAAGACACCATTCAAAAGGCTGCAAATGTTCCAGTTGAAAGCAACAACATGGAAGGCTATGACGTTCACCTCACCTTACTAAATGAGACGATGAGTGCGACCATCCATGCCATGTCTGTTTGGGAGAAATGGATCCCTCAGTTGTCGAAAGACGAAATGGATGACAGACTTAAACAACTGAAAGCAGCACACCACAAGCTCAAGTTAAGAAAGGCTGAATTTGCCATTTCTAGAAGGCTGGCTGATCAAGGTGCAAGCGGCAGACCTGTCCAACCAACACCACCCATTGTGAGAATAAAACCTACTTCCCTACCCATCTTTCACGGAAGTAAAAGGGACTACCACAGGTGGAGGAAGGATTGGGAGAACCTGCAGAAGCAAGGAGAGCCCACTGGACCACCAGAAGTCCAGAAAATCCAGCTGTTGGAGAGCGTCAGTGAATCCATTGCCAAGGAACTAAGACTGCCCACCTACTCCACAGCAACAGATGTTTTCAGAGTCCTGGAAAACAGATACGGGAACAAATCAACAATCACAGTCGAAATCCTGGAAGAGTTGGATGAAATGCCACAAGTCAAGGGGAACCAGCCAAGGAGGGTCATTGACCTAATACAAGCTGTGGAGAAGGCCCTGGCTGACCTGACGGAGTTAGGAAACTCAGGAGCCATATGGAACCCCCTGGTCATCAAGTCCATTGAAAGCAAGCTACCAGATTTCATACAGAGAGACTGGCTGACGTTTATGATTAAGCCCAACAACAATGTAACCCCAGACAACCATTTTGATATGCTCCTGAAGTTTCTGAAGAACCAAGAGGAAATACTGGAACGACTTGAACAACTGAAGATTGTGGACAAAGCAGACAGGAGGCAAGAAAGACAGTTTGCATCTACCAGAGCCACAAATAAAGATGTTGATGAAGTTTGTGGTATCTGTGGTGATAGTGGACACACCGACAAGATATACTTCTGCAAGAAGTTTAAAAGCTTGAAGCTACCAGAGAAAAAAATAGCCTTGAAGAAGCTAGGAGCATGCAAGAAATGTTTGGGGCATCATGACACAGATGGTTACTGCAGAGACGATTTCTTATACAGAAATTCATACTGCAAAAAGACAGGCAGTGCACCTGACCACCACTACTTCCTATGCCCGACAGCAGAGGCCAGAAGAGAAGGAGGCAAAGGTGCACAAGATGGAAAAAGAAAATTCACAGAGGAACAGGAGGCCTTCTTTTTCACAACTTACCCCAGAACTGGCAGAGCAGTGCAGAAAGGCATTCACAAACAGAGCCTCAGTGACACTCAAATCAGCAGGCCAGTCTGAACTGCTGGAGGAGACTGGGCTGACTGAATTGCCTGTGATCATGATGCTGATGTTGGTAACAGCAAATGCAGGTCAGAAGATCGGCACACTAATAGACCTAGGATCCGACACAAATTATATAACTCACAAAGCTCCCAAAAGACTGGGCCTGAGAAGTGAAGACGTAACTCTGGTTGTACATGCAGTTGGAGGAATGACCATGAAAGTCAACACAAAACGGTACCTCCTGAAGGTCAGAGTAAAGACTCTCAAAGGAACTGAACGAGCACATCAACTTGTCTGCTACGGCCTGGAGGAAATTGCTAAAGTCCATCAAGCAATTCAACCTGAAAAGTTAAAAAGCTTCTTCCCAGATGTTCAGCTCAAAGAGATAAAAAGACCAGAAGAAGTTGAACTTCTCATAAGCCAACGCGAGGGAAGACTCGCACCCCAAAGACTAAAAGTCATCGGTGACCTTGTTTTGTGGGAAAGCCCACTTGGAAAGACAGTTGGTGGAGCACACCCTGACTTGCTCGAAGAAGTATAAGTTGCAGCATATGGGTCAAAAACCCACTTTGCTCGCTCCATGAGAACTGCTGCTGTCCGATATCAGGAAATCACACTTCCAGTAACTGAGCCAGCCTGGCTACCCCAAGAAGATGTGCTTGTGAGGACAGCAAGCCTGCCCAACTTTGCTCACCTGCAGGATGAACGCAGAGTCATTAAAGAGGACAGTTATGTGGATGACCTCTTGACCTCCCACAATGACCTGAACAGACTTGACCAAATCACAGCAGGAGATAAAGAGGTCTTAAAAGCTGGAGGGTTTTTCCTCAAACCATGGGTCCGGTCAGGGCAAAGTGGGAGGAAATTAACTGAAGCAGATGTCCTAAAACCGGAGCCAGAGAAAACCCTCATTCTTCCAAACCAAATGAGGGAAGGAGAGAACAAAGCCCTGGACATCGGCTACCAAGTGGACAAAGACAAGATGTGCATGCTGACCGCAGTGAACTTTTCCAAGAGAAAGAAAAAGATGCGAGTTGGCAAAGATCTTCTTCAAGAGGCATTCTCAGCTGCACTCACCAGAGCTCAAGCTAATATGAGTCAGCAGAAAGAAGACCCACTGGCCACTCAGGAAAACAAAAGTCCCACTCAAGAGGCAAAACCCACTGTTCCAAGAAGGAAGTCCACTGGCTGGGAAACATGTTGTGGACGAAAAAAGATTCAGTAGCCTGACCAGACTGGTCAGAGTTATTGTCTGGACACCTCAAGCTGCTGAGCAGTGGCTGAAGAGGAAGTCAAACCCAAAACAGCCAAAGTGGGAGGCGACAACACCCAAGCAGGCGGGGTTGACTGGCAAAGAGCTCGAAGATGTGCTTGTAAGGACCTTTCCCAGCTATCCTGTCCCCATCAGGAAGGAAACTGACAAAGACAAACCAACAACAAGAACCAGGAAGCTCAAGCACAAAATCCCAGTCACTACCCTTCTGAGAGATGTCAGGCGCCTTGTCATTCTAATTCCCATTGAAGAACAAAGGAGTGAAGGACCTGTGACCTCATTGGGTTTAGAAACCTTGAGGCCAAGTGGGAGGTGTTGAGTTAAAAACTCAGAAGTGTCAGTAATCATGGTCAACATCAGGGCAAACTACAATTCCCAGAATGCCAAGGTAAAATGGCCACCAAATTACTAATTGAAGGCACCTGAAAAGGAAGGAGGTTCAGTCACTCATGCACCAAACAACATCCATGGAAAGAACAGCAGCAAGCAGCCACTGCAAGATCCACTCAAGTTTCCAAACACACCAATGAATATGCTTTTTCATTTAATGATTATCGAAATGCTTTGTTTGTTAAGCTTAACTTATACCTGCAAGTTTGTTAATTAGCTTACTGAACTCACTTCATTAGTTTGTTTGAACTGCTGGGTTCAAATTGTACCACTGCATTTACCTTTTCAGCTTTGATTTCATACTGTATTTGACCAGTTAAAAGCAAATTGTTTAAAGCACATGTAAAAGTTTAAAGCTTAAGCTAAAATGGCAAATGTTTAAAGATTAAAAGTAAAAAATATTAATGCAAAGTAAAGGATAAAGTCATGTTTTGCTGAAAGTTAAAACATTATATAGAAAGTTTAGAACATTATTCAGAAGTTTAAAAGCATTTGTAAAAAGTTGTTTGAAAATACCTGTGTAATCACATTAACATCTTTGTTTATGTGGTTTAAAGGTTTACAACCTACTGATGATTTTGAAGATCAACTGAAAAGAAACCAACAATTCTTCAAGTTGGAAATAAATAAAAGTTGATCAATTGGAAATCGTGAGTTGTCCGTGGGTCCTTTTTGGAGTAGAAGAGTGGAACTTAACACACACAGAGACAAAAAGACACACACACAGAGACAAATACACACACACACACACACACACACACGCACGCACACACACACACACACACACACACACACACACACACACACACACACACACACACACACACACACACACACACACACACACACACACACACGGACAAAAAGACACACACAGAGACAAATATACACACAGAGACAAATACACACACACACACACAGACATTGACACACATACACGTACACACACAGAGACAAATATACGCACAGAGACAAATATACACACACACAAACAGAGACACACACAGAGACAAATACACACGTACACACACAGCCACAGAGACACACAGAGACAAATATACACACACACACACACGCACACAGACATTGACACACATACACGTACACACACACAGACATATATACGCACAGAGACGAATATACACACAGAGACAACACACACTCACACACAGACACAGAGACACACACAGAGACAAATACACGTACACAAACAGAGACACACAGAGACAAATACACACACACACACGCACACACAAAGACACGTTGACACACAGAGACAGACACTTTTACACAAACTGACACAAAGACACACACAGAGACATAAACACTTGGACACACACTCACACACACAAACACATGAACACAGACATGTAAACACACACAAAGAAACAGACACACACACGCACAAAAGCACAGACACTGACACACAGACATAGAGACATAAACACACACACACACACATAAACACACAGACACACACACACACTTAGACACACACTGAGATGCATTTACACATACAGAGACACAATGACACGCACAGAGAGACACATATAGACACACACACAGAGACACTTATTGACACACACAGAGACATTTATAGACACATACGGTATACACACACACAGAGACACCTATAGACACATATACATATATACACACACAGAGACACATATAGGCACACACAGAGACACATTTAAACGCACACAGAGACACATATACACACACACAGACACATACACACACACACACAGACACACATAGACACACACTGAGACACATAGACACAGGGACACACACACAGAGACACATTGACACGCACACAGAGACACATATAGACACACACACAGAGACACATTCAAACACCCACAGAGACACATATAGACACACACACAGAGACACATTAACACGCACACAGAGACACATTTGGACACATAAAGAGACACATATAGACACACACAGAGGCACATATACACGCACACAGAGACACATATAGACACACACAGAGACACATACACACGCACACAGAGACACATATAGACACACACAGAGACACATTTACACGCACAGAGAGACACATATAGACACACACACGGAGACACATATAGACACACACAGAGACACGTATAGACACATACAGTATACACACACACAGAGACACATATACATATATACACACACAGAGACACATATACACGCACACAGAGACACATATACACACACAGAGACACGTATACACGCACAGAGAGACACATATAGACACATACAGTATACACACACACAGAGACACATATAGACACATATACATATATACACACACAGAGACACATATAGGCACACACAGAGACACATATACACGCACACAGAGACACATACAGACACACACAGAGACACATATAGACACATACAGTATACACACACACAGACACACATATAGACACATATACATATATACACACACAGAGACACATATGGCACACACACAGAGACAAATATACACACAGAGACAAATACACGCACACACACACACACACAGACAAAAAGACACACACAGAGACAAATATATACACAGAGACAAATACACACACACACAGACATTGACACACATACACGTACACACACAGAGACAAATACACGCGTACACACACAGCCACAGAGACACACAGAGACAAATATACACAAAGAGACAAATACACACACACACACGCACACAGACATTGACACACATACACGTACACACACAGAGACATATATACGCACAGAGACGAATATACACACAGAGACAACACACACACACACTCACACACAGACACAGAGACACACACAGAGACAAATACACGTACACAAACAGAGACACACAGAGACAAATACATACACACACACGCACACATAAAGACACATTGACACCCAGAGAGAGACACTTTTACACAAACTGACACAAAGACACACACAGAGACATAAACACATGGACACACACTCACACACACAAACACATACACACAGAGACATGTATACACACACAAAGAAACATAGACACACACACACAAAGGCACTGACACACAGACATAGAGACATAAACACACACACACATAAACACACGGACACACGCACACACTTAGACACACACTGAGATGCATTTACACATACAGAGACACAATGACACACACACAGACACATACACACACACACACACAGACACACGTAGACACACACTGAGACACATAGACACACACACAGAGACACATTGACACGCACACAGACACATATAGACACACACACACAGAGACACATTCAAACACACACAGAGACACATATAGACACACACACAGAGACATATTAACACGCACACAGAGACACATTTGGACACATAAAGAGACACGTATAGACACACACAAAGACACTTATACATGCACACAGAGACACATATACACGCACACAGAGACCCATATAGACACACACAGAGACACATATACACGCACACAGACACATATAGACACACACACAGAGACACATACAGACACACACAGAGACACATTTACACGCACACAGAGACACATATAGACACACACACAGAGACACATACAGACACACACAGAGACACATTTACACGCACACAGAGACACATATAGACACACACACAGAGACACTTACAGACACACACAGAGACACTTACAGTATACACACACACAGAGACACACGTATACAGAGAAACATACAGACACACACAGAGACACATATACACGCACACAGAGACACATACAGACACACACAGAGACACATATACACGCACACAGAGACACATACAGACACACACACAGAGACACATACAGACACACACAGAGACACATACAGTATACACACACACAGAGACACATATACACGCACACAGAGACACTTATAGACACACACACAGAGACACATACAGACACACACAGAGACACATATACACGCACACAGAGACACATATAGACACACACACAGAGACACATATAGACACACACACAGAGACACACGTATACAGAGACACATATAGACACACACAAAGACACACACAGACACACACAGACACACACAGAGACACATAAACACGCACACAGAGACACATATAGACACACACACAGAGACACATACAGACACACACAGAGACACTTATACACGCACACAGAGACACATACAGACACACACAGAGACACATATACACGCACACAGAGACACATATAGACACACACACAGAGACACATACAGACACACACAGAGACACATACAGTATACACACACACAGAGACACACATACACGCACACAGAGACACATATAGACACACACAGAGACACATACAGACACACACAGAGACACATATACACGCACACAGAGACACATATAGACACACACACAGACACACACAGAGACACATTTACACGCACACAGAGACACATATAGACACACACACAGAGACACTTACAGACACACACAGAGACACTTACAGTATACACACACACAGAGACACACGTATACAGAGACACATATAGACACACACAGAGACACACACAGACACACACAGAGACACATACAGACACACACAGAGACACATATACACGCACACAGAGACACATACAGACACACACAGAGACACTTATACACGCACACAGAGACAAATATAGACACACACACAGAGACACATACAGACACACACAGAGACACATACAGTATACACACACACAGAGACACATATACACGCACACAGAGACACTTATAGACACACACACAGAGACACAGACAGACACACACAGAGACACATACACGCACACAGAGACACATATAGACACACACACAGAGACACATATAGACGCACACAGAGACACATATAGACACACACACAGAGACACATACAGACACACACAGAGACACTTATACACGCACACAGAGACACATACAGACACACACAGAGACACGTATACACGCACACAGAGACATATAGACACACACACAGAGACACATACAGACACACACAGAGACTTATATAGTATACACACACACAGAGACACATATACATGCACACAGAGACACATATAGACACACACACAGAGACACATACAGACTAGGGATGATGTTTGATAAGAAATTATCGAGTTCGAGTCTATTATCGAATCCTCTTATCGAACCGATTCCTTATCGATTCTCTTATCGAGTCCAGATAGGTTGTTGTATATGGAAAAAAACACACAATATTTGGTTTAACAAAAGCTCACTTTTATTATATAAGAAAACAATTTAATCTAATAAATAAATAAATATTGACTGTTACCCCCCTAAAAAAATAAAATAAATGAACATTGACTGTTGTTACCCAAAGTATATTAAGTGGGATTTTTCAGAAAAACAAATATATACAGTAACACAAAAACAACCTGTCTCTGTGATCACTATAGGTGTATAAATAATAATATAGTGTTAAATAAAATCAGTCCCTTGGGCACAAAACTGGAAATAATACAGCTCTCCAAAAAGTGCAATTCTGCTGCTATTTGACATAACTGTTTGTTATGATGCTTTGACATTTTTGCACTTTAAAGAAAGAAAGAAAATTCTATGAAGAGAAAAGTTGTTTGCAAATGTGGTTACAATGCTAAAAAATGAAAAGTTAAAGCTAAAAAAAGAAATACACTTTATTGAGTTAACATTATTTCTTTATAGGGGGAAAGATGTTATGAGCTAGGGAATATAACAACTACACTACCCATCATGCAACGGGAGTGACGAGCATGCGCGGTAGCCCCGAAAAGTGTTGCATGTCGTCACCCGTGAAAGTAAACGTCAAGAACTCAGCCAACACGCCTCGTCTGCATTATTTATAATTAGACAGACAACACATATACAGTGTGAAAAACAAAAGTTAAAAAAGGGAGATGTGTTGTATATATATATGTATGTGCTGCGGTTGCTTTAAGAACGTTGCGCCAGCTGCCGTAAAGGAGGTGCGTTGCTAGCCTGGTTGCTATGTTTCCGGTTGGTCGTAAAAGTGTTCGTCATGTGTTTGTACCCTGCTCAAATCTCTCAGTAAAGTTATTCATTGGATTATACCTTTTGTTTTGAACTTTATTACACCTTGGAGCGCTTTTTCCCGTCCATTTTTTTCCTGCTTTCTCTATCTGCGCCTAATGACTGAGCTACGTGACTGATTTATTGTGATGTCACACGGAGCATTTCTGGTCGGGACGGGATTCGTTCCGAGAGATTCGAATAAAGAACCAACTCTTTTCTTTACTATAGTGGTCTCGATAACGGGTACCGGTTCTCAAAAAGGGATTCGAGTCCGAGGACTCGGTTATTTTCTTATCGAACAACCGGGAAAACCGGTTTCGAGTATCATCCCTAATACAGACACACACAGAGACACATATACACGCACACAGAGACACATATAGACACACATACAGAGACACACACAGACACACACAGAGACACATACAGTATACACACACACAGAGACACATATACATATATACACACACAGAGACACATACAGACACACACAGAGACACATATACACACACAGAGACACATATACACACACAGAGACACATATACACGCACACAGAGACACACACACACAGAAACACATACAGACACACACAGAGACACATATACACGCACACAGACACATATACACGCACACAGAGACGCATATAGACACACACACAGAGACACATACAGACACACACAGAGACACATACAGTATACACACACACAGAGACACATATACATATATACACACACAGAGACACATACAGACACACACAGAGACACATATACACACACAGAGACACATATACACGCACACAGAGACACACACACACAGAAACACATACAGACACACACAGAGACACATATACACGCACACAGAGACACACACACACAGAAACACATACAGACACACACAGAGACACATATACACGCACACAGACACATATACACGCACACAGAGACGCATATAGACACACACACAGAGACACATACAGACACACACAGAGACACATACAGTATACACACACAGAGAGACACATGTAGACACATATACATATATACACACACAGAGACACATATAGGCACACACACAGAGACACATTTAGACACACAAAGACACATATAGACGCATACATAGACACATATAGACACATGTATAGACACGTATACACACACACACAGACACATATACATATATACACACACAGAGACACATATACACGCACACAGAGACACATATAGACACACACACAGAGACACATACAGACACACACAGAGACACATAGACACATTTACATAGATACACACACAGAGACACAGGTAGACACACACAGAGACACATATAACGCACACAGAGACACATATAGACACACACATAGACACGTATACACACACACACAGACACATAGACACACACACAGACACATACAGACACACACAGAGACACATATAACACACACAGAGACACATATAGACACACACACAGACACGTATACAGACACACACAGAGACACATATACACGCACATAAAGACACATATAGACACACACACAGAGACACATACAGACACACACAGAGACACATAGACACATTTACATAGATACACACACAGAGACACAGGTAGACACACACAGAGACACATATAACGCACACAGAGACACATATAGACACACACATAGACACGTATACACACACACACAGACACACAGACACACACACAGACACATACAGACACACACAGAGACACATATAACACACACAGAGACACATATAGACACACATATAGACACATACAGAGACACACACAGAGACACATATAGACACACACACAGACACGTATACAGACACACACAGAGACACATATAACACACACAGAGACACATATAGACACACACAGAGACACATATAGACACACACAGAGACACATATAGACACATACAGAGACACATATAACACACACAGAGACACATATAGACACACACAGAGACACATATAACACACACAGAGACACATATAGACACACACAGAGACACATATAGACACACACAGAGACACATATAGACACACACAGAGACACATATAGACACATACAGACACACATATAGACACACACAGAGACACATATAGACACACACAGAGACACATATAGACACACACACAGAGACACATTTACACACACACAGAGACACATAGACCCATATGCATATATACACACACAGAGACACACACACACCCTCCCCTCACTAAGCATCCAATCAGTGTTGCAGTGGTCAAATAAAGAAGTTGCCAAGCCCCACAGAGCAGTTGTAGTGTGAAGCAGCAGCACAGACGTGCTTTCACGTCCACTGCATGAGATAAACAGAAGGCAAACAACTCATGTCTGACAAATCCCTACGCACAGCTCCGTCCCAGGCTGTAGTTCTGACTCTTTTATTTCATTTGAGCACAGCTTTTTTTTTTTTTTTTTAGAACGCCAGCTTACTGATTTTCTGCTCCTTCTCGCAGTATCAGCAAACACTGCTTGTCCTGATCCTCCCTCCATTTCCCCAACAAGTGTTTGCCCCAAAGCAGCCTGCTAACATACCCATGCAGTGACTTAAAGGATCATATTGTGTTATTCTTTTGTTACATGTACAACACTCCTTTACATACCATGTGATGGTGGTTTAGATGATGTTTTACAGACCATCTTCAAGCCGCTTTCTGACCATCTCTTTAGGATGTGCTGTTATGTGCCTCCACTTCAACTGTTATGTGCCTCCACTTCGACTGCGTCATCTCCCCGTCAGCCATGTTGTAGTTTTTAGCACTTCCATATCGAGTCTACTGACAGATATAAGTTCGAACTATACGCTACTTCTTATTAGAAATGGCACGTGCATCTACGAGACAGTCTGCCCCACAACAAGAGAACAGGGCGAAAGAAGGAACTTACAATGGCGGACTGTCGCAAAGCTATTTGGGTACATTTCCACCAGATATGGAGATATCCGTTGACTTCAGAACTGGGAAAAAATGTCACTAATTGGGCAAATTCCCAATGGCTCCTTTGGCGACAGCATGAAGGAAGGCAAGATTATTTTATAAGTATCTCCGCCATGCTTCAGTGGTTTGATATCACATTTTCAGGACTGCAAATACAAAATATGCAGAAACAGGTACCATAAGGTAAGAAAAGTGGGGTTTGCATAATAGGCAATGTATCTTTTCAGCCTTTTCAGCCCAAAGCGGGCATCTGGTAGAACATTGAGGTTATTCAACCCTGGCTGGTATGGCACCTTGCCATGCTGCATGTGGTACGAGATGCCTGCTTCTGTTTCTGTGGCAGCACTGTTAATGAGAGGGATGTAGTTTTTACCTCAACTTGTTTTAACAGCTGGAAGATCAAGACAAGGGGCTACAGCAGGCCTGGACAATTATTTTGCCTCGGGAGGTCCACATTTAGAGAAAAAAATGTATCTGGGGGCCGGTGTATCTATTTTTAGGAACACTAATACAAAACCTCACAAAAATGTCTGGATGCTAAACACGTTATGCCTTGGAATGGAATGGAATTTTAAATTTTTTTACTGAATGAGACACCCAGAATGTACATGAAAATAAAGAATGGGATTTACAATATTAACTATGAAGGATAAAACACTGAATATTGACAACATATGAACGTCACACACCGTCTCCATCGACATATTTTACCATCAAGCGAAACACAACAAAAATGCAACAAACAGCGAAATATGAATGCGAAGGGTAAATAAACAAAACACCTACAATCTGATACATCTGATACATCACTAAGCTTTAGAACTTTCTTGTTAAAATCTCCTTCCGAGTCTGTCCCTGACACCCGCATTTCAAGCTGACACTCTGTGGAAACGCTCCCCACCCACACTGCTTGGTGCCTCGTCTGAGCTGCTTTGACTTAGATTACCATAGTAACTAATTAGATTACTATAGTAACTAGTATATCATGCAAAAGCGCGGATTCCAACCATTGAAATACTTTGTATAGTTCAAGACTTACGGTCATTAGAAAACATCACTGCACATCATAATGGCAGCTACAGTTTCCATCTTAAAGATCTAAAAAAATTATTTGGGAATGTCCGGCGGACCAGATTGAAAAGCTTGATTGATTGATTGATTGAGACTTTTATTAGTAGGTTGCACAGTGAAGTACATATTCCGTACAATTGACCACTAAATGGTTACACCCGAATAAGTTTTTCAACTTGTTTAAGTCGGGGTCCACTTAAATTGATTCATGATACAGGTGTATACTATCAGATATATACTATCATCATAATACAGTCATCACACAAGATAATCACATTGAATTATTTACATTATTTACAATCCGGGGTGTGGAGGGGGTTGGGGGGGTTAGGTTTGGTTGTTATCATCAGTCATCAACAATTGAGAACAGAGAAATGGATATTGGAACAGTGTAGGTCTGACTTGGTAGGATATGGACAGCAAGTAGTGGACATAGAGAGAGAGAGAGAGAGAGAGAGAGAGAGAGAGAGAGAGAGAGAGAGAGAGAGAGAGAGAGAGAGAGAGAGAGAGAGAGAGAGAGAGAGAGATCAGAAGGCATAAGAAAAAGTATCTACATTTGATTATTAACAATCCGGGGAGGGTGTTAGTTTAGGGTTGTAGCTGCCTGGAGGTGTACTTTTATTGCGGTTTTGAAGGAGGATAGAGATGCCTTTTTATACTTGTTGGGAGCGCATTCCACATTGATGTGGCATAGAAAGAGAATGAGTTAAGACCTTTGTTAGATTGGAATCTGGGTTTAACGTGGTTAGTGGAGCTCCCCCTGGTGTTGTGGTTATGGCGGTCATTTACGTTAAGGAAGTAGTTTGACATGTACTTCGGTATCAGGGAGGTGTAGCGGATTTTATTGACTAGGCTCAGTGCGAGTTGTTTTACTCTGTCCTCCACCCTGAGCCAGCCCACTTTGGAGAAGTGAGGTGTGATCTGGGGTGGAGCTCTAGAAGTAATCTGACTAGCTTGTTCTGGGATGTTTGAAGTTTAGATTTGAGGGTTTTGGAGGTGCTAGGGTACCAGGAGGTGCATGCGTAATCGAAAAAGGGTTGAACGAGATTTTCCCGCTAGGATCCTCATGGTGCTTTTGCTGACCAGAGAGGAGATTCTATTGAGAAATCTCATTCGTTTGTTGACCTTTTTGATTACCTTGGTTGCCATTTTGTCACAGGAAAGATTAGCCTCTAGAATGGAACCTAGGTAGGTGACCTCATCTTTCCTGGTGATAACAATGTCACCCACTTGGTGAAGTCATTGACTTTCTTAAGGTTGATGTGGGACCCAAACAGGATGGATTCTGTCTTACCCAAGTGTATGGATAGCTTGTTGTCAGCGAGCCAGGTGCAAGTTCTACAGAGTTCAGCACTGAGGATTTTCTCCACCTGTGACTTGTCCTTGTCTGATACCAGCAGGGCAGAGTCATCCGCAAACAAGAACAATTCACAGTCGCATGCCGATGACAAGTCGTTTATGTATATTAGGAACAGAAAAGGCCCCAATATACTGCCTTAACGGGGCCCCCGGACCATAATTTGCCCAGGTCTGGTCTACAGGCATGTGTCCATGCACAACCATGTGCATGCTTCTACTCTACCTTCCAGTTTTGCAAATATTGACTCTTGTGTGTGAAGTCCTACTTTAGGTACAGTTTTATGCCATCCAGTTGAGGGATTACCACCTTATAGTGGTCAGGGGTTGCACCTCAGCAAAAGATGGTCTTCAGGCGGGACAACCAAGTTGTGCAGGTCTGAAGGTTAGAGGCCTGACAAAGTGCAAGCCACTTCTCCAGGTTGGAGTTAGACACAAAGCTAACAACTAAATTCACTGAAGAAGACAATGTTATTCATGTATTAGCACTGGGGAAGTGCTGCAGCATGCTGGAACAACATGTAAACATGATGCCACCTTCACATTTCTGACAGCCCCCTCATATACGCCTGCCTAGAACCAGCCCTGCATAACACATGTCAGGTGTGTACTTTCTTACATTCACAATAAACTTTACTGAATAACATGTGCACTGTGTGTATTTTCTTATATTCATTATTCCACCTCTGCACATAAGAACACTTCCACTTCCTAAACCTCAATCAACCTTCAGGCTACACATGTGTTTTCCCTGATACGTGACTGCCATCTATTGACAACTTTTATCATTACATCCCCCTTCCAGAGTTAACCATGAAAGCCAAATATTTGAAAATGTATTTCCGTGAGAGCCATATAATATTTTTTAACACTGAATACAACTAAATGCGTGCATTTTTAAGTAAGACCAACATTTTTAGAGTATAATAAGTCTCTTATTCGTTTTAATAACATTGTTATTCTGAAGCTAATCAATAATAAATTAAATACTTCTTACCATAAATGCGACGTCTTGAACAGGTGCGGTAGAAAACGGATGGATGGATTAAAATACATGAGAATGTTTTTTATTTTGAACGTTATTTTTAACACTGTGATTACCAGCGGAATTATTCATTACTTATCGTGTTAAGCAATGTCAGCTAAGATTTATCTGAGAGCCAGATGCAGTCAACAAAAGAGCCACATCTGGCTCGAGAGCCATAGGTTCCCTACCCCTGCACTACTGTATGAGTTGCATGTTAACTAACTTCTAAAACACTACATGTTAAACCGGGGGTCGGCAACGCGTGGCTCTCGAGCCACAAGCTCGAGCCCTAGTGGCTCCCTGGGGCTTTTTCAAAAATGTATGAAAATGGAAAAAGATGAGGAAAAAAAAAAATTTTTTGTTTTAATATGGTTTCTTTAAGAGGACAACATGACACAAACCTTCCTAATTGTTAGAAATCCTGCAGTTTGTATTAAACACACTTCACTGATGAGAGTATTTGGCGCGCGCCACTGTGTCCTGATTTCGGACGTCCTTGAGCGCACCGTAGTTTGTTTACAAGTACAACTTTCCTTGATGCTGCCACGGAAAGACGCGATTTATGCCACTCCTTCGTCTATTTGTCCATCAAACGTTTTATGCTGTGCGCGAATCCACAAAGGTGAGCTTTGTTGATGTTATTGACTTGCGTGGAGTGCTAATCAGACATATTTGGTCACTGCGTGACTGCAAGCTAATCAATGCTAACATGCTATTAGCTGTATGTGCATAATGCATCATGATGCCTCAGATTTTAGGTATATTTGAGCTCATTTTATTTGTAGTTTCCGTTTCCTTCAACTTGAACACACACATCTTTACCTTTGGCCATTCTAAGCCTCCGTTTTAGTAATGTTTTCCAATGTTGTAAAAATGTGTAGAATAAATATTACATTTTAACATTTCTGTCAACGAAGATTTGCATCCGCCTGCGACACATAGTCATTTTGATAGTAGGCTATTATAGCTATAATAGACACTTACATCATGTGTTGTCTTCATTATAACACTAATATAAGGCTTTACATTTTTTGCAGCTCCAGACAGATTTTTATTCATTTTTTGGTCCAATATGGCTCTTTCAACATTTTGGGTTGCCGACCCCTGGGTTAAACCATACAACACAAACACATATTTATGAATATGTATTTATGTTAATCAGCTTCAGTGGGAGGATACTATTGCACTGAAATGTGATTCCAGTTCTGTTTCTGACCTTTTTTTGTCAAAAAGCTATCAATGTCAAACCACATTTCACTGCAATATTATTTCCTTGCCCCTAACCCACAGGTGTCAAACTCAAGGCCCGGGGGCCAGATCTGGCCCGTGACATCATTTTATCCGGCCCGCAAACATCTAGAAATGTGTCAATAAAGTACTTAATATTTCCTCACTAAATGTAATTGATTTTTTTCATTTTGACAGAAAAAATATATGTACTGCTTGAAATTGCATACATTTTAAACTTTATTGGTATCCAATATTGCAACACATATTACAGTATATTATCAAACTTTCCAAACATGTTTTTGTCTAAATAAAAATACTTAACTTTACACCAAACTACCCATCAAATTAATGAAAATGACAATACATTTGATGTTGTTCTTTACAGCATATTACTGTGAATTGAAAAAAACTACTACTGTTTTTTGCGTTAAAATTCTGTTGACTGAGCTACCGGTTTTTGACTGTAAAATCTACGGTTGTTGTTTTTAACGGTGTACTACTGTAAATGGAAAGACGGTACATTTGTTTTTACAGTAGAAAAACTGGCAGTTAAGTTGCCAGAATAAAAAAAGAACTTGTACTGTTTTTCCATTAACAATATCATGTTGAAAAAAACAATGTAAATTTAACAGTAAAATTCTGGCAACTAAGCTGACAGTTTTTTCCGTAAAACCCCCCCAAAAAATCAGTGGTACTCTTTTTCCATTTACAGTAAGATGTTGGCCTAGTGGTTAGAGTGTCCGCCCTGAGATCGGTAGGTTGTGAGTTCAAACCCCGGCCGAGTCATACCAAAGACTATAAAAATGGGACTCATTACCTCCCTGCTTGGCACTCAGCATCAAGGGTTGGAATTGGGGGTTAAATCACCAAAAATGATTCCCGGGCGCGGCCACTGCTGCTGCTCACTGCTCCCCTCACCTCCCAGGGGGTGAACAAGGGGATGGGTCAAATGCAGAGGACACATTTCACCACTCCTAGTGTGTGTGTGTGACAATCATTGGTACTTTAACTTTGTAAAAAAATAAGAAAAATACGGAGCCCCTAAAGGGACATGGGAATTTTTTTTTTTTTAGACATGTATCTCGTGGCCACGAGATACTTTCTCGTGGCCACGAGAAAGTATCTCGTGGCCACGAGAAACTTTCTCGTGGCCACGAGAAACTTTTTATTAAAAAAAAAAAAAAAAAAAAAAAAAATAATAATTTTTATTTTTATTTTTTTTTTTTATAAAAAGTTTCTCGTGGCCACGAGAAACTTTCTCGTGGCCACGAGAAACTTTCTCGTGCGCACGAGAAACTTTCTCGTGGCCACGAGAAACTTTCTCGTGGCCACGAGAAAGCATTGGATGCGTGCTGATGTGTGTTAAAATGGCAGTTTATGAGTTAATATGGCTGTATTTCCAGATAGGACTTTCCCCCATGTGTGTTGTGGCAAAATGTGAATGCTTGATTAGTAGGTGTGAGACAAACACTTCATCTTCCTGGTTATTGTAACGCTACATGTTTGACATTATTTAAGACTTTATCATGCCCGGGAAAGGACAGTTTTCCTCTTCTGTGGCTGTGGGGGGTGGGCGTGGCTTGCGGACCTGCAGCGAAGCGGAGTGTGTCAGTTAGTCCCATGTTGATGTGATCAAACTTCTTTCTTGCTTGGAAGATACACACACAATTGTAACTGTTATTTCTTCCTGCAAATAATAAATATGTACAACGTGTTTGGATGTATTCATTTATGTAAAATTGTCATTAAATGTAATATTGCCTGACAAAAAGTGATACGACGTACGTAATATTTTGATATTTACACATCGCATATTTACACACGCGCATCTGACTAGAATACCCTTATGTGCATTACATATATCAACATCAACTACCTACTGTACTGTTTACTTGTTGAAATACCCTTTTTAGAACAAATATCTACCCACATAATTTATATGTGTATATATAATATATATATATGTGTATGTATGTATATGCATATATATATATATATATATATATATATATATATATATATATATATATATATATATATATATATATATATATATATATATATATATATATATATATATATATATATATATATATATATATATATACAGTATATACACGCACACACACACATATACATGTATACTGTATAGGAAGAAACACACATAAAAATATACAGTATACATATATACACACAAACACTAAATTTGACAAACAAAATAACTACTATTTTTAAGAACAAGTTACAGTAATATAATATATATATATACACTACCGTTCAAAAGTTTGGGGTCACCCAAACAATTTTGTAGAATAGCCTTCATTTCTAAGAACAAGAATAGACTGTCGAGTTTCAGATGAAACTTCTCTTTTTCTGGCCATTTTGAGCGTTTAATTGACCCCACAAATGTGATGCTCCAGAAACTCAATCTGCTCAAAGGAAGGTCAGTTTTGTAGCTTCTGTAACGAGCTAAAGTGTTTTCAGATGTGTGAACATGATTGCACAAGGGTTTTCTAATCATCAATTAGCCTTCTGAGCCAATGAGCAAACACATTGTACCATTAGAACACTGGAGTGATAGTTGCTGGAAATGGGCCTCTATACACCTATGTAGATATTGCACCAAAAACCAGACATTTGCAGCTAGAATAGTCATTTACCACATTAGCAATGTATAGAGTGTATTTCTTTAAAGTTAAGACTAGTTGAAAGTTATCTTCATTGAAAAGTACAGTGCTTTTCCTTCAAAAATAAGGACATTTCAATGTGACCCCAAACTTTTAAACGGTAGAGTATATATATACATGCTTATACATAATATGTATATATATATATATATATATATATATATGTATATATATATATATATATATATATATATATATATATATATATATATATATATATATATATATATATATATATATATATATATATATATATATATATATATATGTATATATATATATATATATATATATATATATATATATATATATATATATACTATATATATATATATATATGTATATATATATATATATATATATATATATATATATACATATACATATACATATATATATATATATATATATATATATATATATATAGATACACACATATATATATATATATATATATATATATATATATATATATATATATATATATATATATATATATATATATATATATATATATGCATATACATACATACACATTTATATATATTATATATACACATATATATTATGTGGGTAGATATTTGTTCTAAAAAGGGTATTTCAACAAGTAAACAGTACAGTAGGTAGTTGATGTTGATATATGTAATGCACATAAGGGTATTCTAGTCAGATGCGCGTGTGTAAATATGCGATGTGTAAATATCAAAATATTACGTACGTCGTGTCAGGCAATATTACATTTAATGACAATTTTACATAAATGAATACATCCAAACACGTTGTACATATTTATTATTTGCAGGAAGAAATAACAGTTACAATTGTGTGTGTATCTTCCAAGCAAGAAAGAAGTTTGATCACATCAACATGGGACTAACTGACACACTCCGCTTCGCTGCAGGTCCGCAAGCCACGCCCACCCCCCACAGCCACAGAAGAGGAAAACTGTCCTTTCCCGGGCATGATAACGTCTTAAATAATGTCAAACACGTAGCGTTACAATAACCAGGAAGATAAAGTGTTTGTCTCACACCTACTAATCAAGCATTCACATTTTGCCACAACACACATGGGGGAAAGTCCTATCTGGAAATACAGCCATATTAACTCATAAACTGCCATTTTAACACACATCAGCACGCATCCAATGCTTTCTCGTGGCCACGAGAAAGTTTCTCGTGGCCACGAGAAAGTTTCTCGTGCGCACGAGAAAGTTTCTCGTGGCCACGAGAAAGTTTCTCGTGGCCACGAGAAAGTTTCTCGTGGCCACGAGAAACTTTTTATTAAAAAAAAAAAAAAAAAAAAAAAATTATTTTTTTTTTTTTTTTTTTTTTTTTTATAAAAAGTTTCTCGTGGCCACGAGAAAGTTTCTCGTGGCCACGAGATACTTTCTCGTGGCCACGAGATACTTTCTCGTGGCCACGAGATACATGTCTAAAAAAAAAAAAATTCCCATGTCCCTTTAGGGGCTCCGTACCACACTATATTTTACAGTAAAATTTTGTAATTGTTAAGTTATTACTGTAAAACCGTCTACTTAAAACTATTTGTATAATTAATAATGAAATCCAGAGGCAAATTCATACATTATTCGCTGTTACAAGCGGCCCTCTTATGGCAGCCATAACTGCCTTGTGGCCCTCAATGAAAACCAGTTTGACATCCTTGCCCCTAACCTAACATCCATCATTCTGTGGTGGGATGTTGAGCACTCAGCAGGCTTGTAGGCCTCTGGTGGCAGCCCAGACATGTCTGAGTGAAGCTGGTTTGTTTGCCATGCGTTTGTTCTGGAAATAAGACTGGAAATAAGGACAAAAGAGTACCACGTCCCGGGAGTTTGGGGGTTAAATATTCATATGTCTCTGTTGGGCACATCAATCATTCTGAGGAGTAGAAGTTGGCAATTCTTTATGTTAGCCAGCATCACCTCTGTGTGTCACTAAAATATCCACAACCTGTAGAAATGCACATATTAGTGAGGCAGCGCACAATTCCACGTCAAAGTCAGTCTTGATTCATCTCACCTTTGACTTGAAAAAGGGCGTACGGCAGATTTTTATGTTTACAAAAGCTTGTTACATGAGGCCCCTGTATGTGCATCAGGAACACGGGTGCCCACACTTTCTCTGCAGGCGAGCTACTTTTCAATTGACCAAGTTGAGGGGATCTACCTCATTCATATATATCCATCCATCCAAATTTCTACCGCTTATCCCTTTCGGGGTCACGGAGGGTGCTGGAGCCTATATATAATTTACATGTATTTATTTATGAAAGATACATTTTTGTTAACAAGTTAAAGGTGTTCAATGATAATACAAGCATGTTTAACATATATAGATTCCTTTCTTTCATGAAGACAAGAATATAATTTGTTGTATTACCTGATTCTGATGACTTGCATTGATTGGAATCAGACAGCAGTGATGATAACATACACATTTTCAAATGGAGAAGAAAATAATTCCTGCTTTCTGTCCAATACCACATGAAAGTGGTTGGTTTTTGGCATCTTATTTGTCCAACTTCCATACTCCTTTGTATACACTTTACAAGAAATGAATTGGCTGCAAACTCCGTAGCTCGCTAGCTTGTGCGCGCTAGCTTTCTGAGGCTCTTATTTTCAATGCAAAAACTGAAATCTAAGTAAGATGAAATATCTCAAATAAGGGTGATATTGGCTTATTTTCTGTCTGATAAGATAATTCTTCTCACTAAGCAGATTTTATGTTAGTGTTTTACTTGTTGTAAGGGTTTTGGTCCTAAATGATCTCAGTAAGATATTACAGCGTGTAGCTGAGATTTATGACCTATATTGAGTAAAACATGCTTGAAACTAGAATATCAATTAATGCAAAGCTGTGTCATCAACACTCACAAGTATAAAACTACTTTTTTTAAAGTAATAATTTCTGAACTTCCGGTTGGCGACAAGATGGAGTAGTCGCACTTTTTTCACGCTCCCGCAAATTTCATTCCTACCATTCTGTATAGCTCGACTGAATGCAGTAACTGCTACTAACATTTTAATAGTACAAATACCTTTTCGCGCTAAATGAGAAAATGTCTAACAGAGCCAAAAAGGAGGAGCAAAGGAAGGAGGATTCGGCGGCAAGTACCATCATGGCTACGCTAACTACAATGCTAGCGGACCACAAGACTTCTCTCTCGTCGGAGTTTAACTCCGCCTTTTCCAAACTCAACAACACGCTGGACTGTATTCAGACCACACTTCTGGAAAACCAGAAGCGTCTCTCCTCACTAGAACTGTTTGCCGACACGACCAGCCAGGATATGCTGGCTATGAACACCAAGCTAACGTTCATAACCGAGGAGAACGCGAGGCTAAAAGCTAAGCTAATAGACTTGGAGAGCAGAAGTCGTCGGAACAACATAAGAATTGTCGGCGTACCCGAAAACATCGAAGGTCCAAACCCAACAACGTTCTTCTCTCAACTGCTGGTCGAAGTCTTGGGTGAACACACGCTGTCGTCGACCCCGGAGCTGGACCGTACCCACCGCTCGCTAACAGCAAAGCCAGGCCCCGGTGAGAGACCGCGTGCTATCGTGATATGCTTCCACCGATTCCAGACGAGGGAGCTGGTGGTGCGGGAAGCTCGGAAACGCAGGGGCAAACTAAAGTACAAGGACTCACCGATACACATCTTCGAAGACTACTGCCCTGAAATACTGGAACAGCGGGCCGTGTACCGGGACGTCATGAGGGATCTCTACAATCTGGGCCTCAAACCAGCACTCCACTATCCGGCTAAGCTAATGGTTTCAACCGAGGATGGAAGGAGACGACGACTCGCATCTCTCAAAGACGCCCAAGATTTTGTCAAATCCCACAATCAACGCAGCCAAGAACATGCAAAAGAGTAATCTCAGTTGGTATGACTTTATTGAAACTTTGTTTGATACGATGTGACTACCCCACAGTGCATGACAGGACGGCGCTAGCTTAGCTAACTGCAGCCATGTCTGGAGGCCACACTGCCGCCACCAACCTTAACAATCAACGCCTGCTTTATCACGGTTAACCATCCTAACAACTCCAGGCCTGACTGTGAATATTACATCTGTGTGGTCGCTCATTGGATCCACTTTCATTCACTCTTTGTTTAACCTTTCAGCTAATATATTATACTGACATTCTAGAGCTAACCTGGCTAATATACAATTATCATTATTGTTTAAACAACCTGCAATATTTGTAATTCTGTTTTATTTTGCTACATCGACACTAAAATTATTTTGTCTCCTTTTTACATTTATTTAACATGTTCTTATAGATATATATTCTTACACTGTGGTTTACTTTTTCTGTTGTTATTTGACCTAACTGCTGACCTACTTATCTCTTGGTTGGTTACTGTTATTCCTTACCCACACATCCATGATGGTATGCACGTTCATGCATGGGTGTGTGTGTATGTATGTATACATATATATATATAGGTGTGTGTATGTATGTATATGTACATGGCACCACTTGTACTTTATGTTACTATATGCTTTTTGAGTTGTTTATACTTTATAATCTATTTTTCTCGCTTTCTGAAGTTATCTTAGTACTGGGTACTATGTTTCCTGAGGGAATATATTGCAGTTTTGATGCACTTTAAAATGTTCTGACTCAGTTGGAGCCAATTTGTTGTTCTCGGGAGGTGGAAAAAACCGGAAGCCGATATGGATACGTCCACGCAGGCGCAAGGACAGCGCACTGCTGTGAAAAGGACACTTAAGGTTCAGTTTCGACAATGGGGTTCTCAGGTCCTGGGACGATGGCCCTGTAGGTGGTTCCCAGGTTTAACCCACCTGGCATTGTTGTATGTTGTTGTGTCTGCGAGTATGTATGTGAGTCTGTTGTGTTTTCTATATGTATGTGTTTTTATTGGTTTGTTTATCTCCTCATTCCTTCCTCTCATGCTTCTGTTTCATCCCCTCCTCTTACCAGTACTCTCTGCAGTTCCCAGTTATCATGCATCAGCCCCCCTCCTGACAGCCCGTTCTGCTCTCCTAGTTGGACATGGTGAGGTATGACAAGCACCAGTAATACACTTAGATTTGTTTCATGGAACGTGAGGGGAGTGGGGAGCGCCACTAAAATAGGGAGGGTCTTGACCCATTTGCAACACCTCAAAGGAGATATATTTTTCATTCAGGAGACCCACCTTCGCAACAGAGAGATTTCACGACTTAAAAGAGGCTGGATCAGCCATATTTTCCATTCAAAATTCAACGAAAGGGCCAGGGGCACAGCTATCCTCATTCGTAAAAATATTTCGTTCGGACTCAATCAAATTGTAGCAGACCCGGCTGGTCGTTATGTTCTGGTCCTGCTCTAAACTATGTTCCTTTTGGGAGGATATTTTTGACACGATCGAAAAAGCATACGGTCAAAACTTTCCCCCCAACCCATTATCAGCCATTTTTGGCGTATGCCCCGATAACATGTGCCCGGTATCACTAAAACGCGCCGTTGCTTTTACGACCTTGCTGGCCAGGCGATTGATCTTGTTTAATTGGAAGCTGGCTCGCCCCCCATCACACGGCCGTTGGATTAGAGAGGTTCTCTACAATCTAAAACTGGAAAAACTTAGGTTTTCGCTAAAAGGCTCGGCTCAAGCGTTTGAAAGCTCATGGAGTCCTTTCTTGCTGTATGTCAACTCTCTTGATTTATCCCCAGATGCAGATGAGGAATAATCTCCCTTTTATTTATTATTATTATTTTATTTTAATTTAATTTAATTTTAATTTTATTTTTTCCCTTTCTCTCCTTTCAGCCTGTTTGTCTGTCTCTGGCCTCGTATGTGTGTGTGTGTGTGTGTGTGTGTGAGAATGTCTGTCTTTGTCGTCTTACTTGTTATATGATTGTGCCATATGTCCCTTGTTGGTGTGACCTGAGTGGGGTGGGAGGGTGGGTGGGGGATTTGGGTTTTAAGGGAAAGGGTGTGAAGAATTGTCTGACTTTAAAATTGTACTGTTTCGACTTGCACTTTTTTCTGTATTTGAAAATGCCAATAAAAAAAGTTGGATTAAAGTAATAATTTCTTACTTCAAGCATGAAGTACGTCCTCCTCGGACGTACTGCAAGTGAAAAAGGGTGTCCCTCAAGGTTCTGTGTTGGGCCCATTATTATTCACTATTTACATAAATAATCTTGGACAGAATATTCCGAACTCAACTTTCCATTTCTATGCTGATGATACTGTCATATACTGTACAGCACCCACTCCTGCTGAGGCCTTTAAATATCTACAACATGCATTTGACAGAGTACAAGAACAACTTTGCTATCTTCAACTGGTTTTAAATCCAGAGAAAACAAAGTGTATGTTCTTTACCACATCAAAAACTGTAAGATCAGCACTGTGTGAGAACATTTTAACAAGAAATGGGCAACAAATTATGTTAGTATGTGCTTTTAAATATTTAGGATTTTTAATTGATGACCACTTGAGTTTTAAGGAGCACATTCAGTATGTTGTAAAAAAACTGAAACTTTTACTGGGATTTTATTATAGAAACAAGTCTTGCTTTTCTTTTACTGTGAAACAGAAATTGGTAGAAACAACCTTCTTACCTGTTATTGACTATGGAGATGTGTTGTACATGAATGCTACTGCTGGTTGTCTCCACAAGCTGGATAGTGTGTACCACGGTGCACTGAGATTTATCACCAACTGCGCTCCCCTTACTCACCATTGCGTATTATACTCAATGGTTAACTGGACATCTTTATGTGCTCGACGCCTCAATCATTGGTATGTTTTCATCTGCAAACCATTCTGGGTATCACTCCATCTTATCTGTCTTGTCTTTTAACAAAGAAACAAGGAAGTCACAATCTTCGTTCAACGAATGTTCTGCAATTTGTTGTCCCCAAAGTAAGAACTGAACTGGGCAAGAAAGCATTTAGGTTTTCAGCAGCGAAGGCTTGGAATAACCTACAATCGAATATTAAACTTCAAACCCTTGTTACATTAAATGAGTTTAAAGCTTCCGTGAAAGGACTGCAGTCTACCTTGTCTGTATGCACATGTGTTATGTGAGCAAGTTTTAATGTCGTAAATGTGATGTTTTATGTATTTGTTTACTGTTTTTAATGTAACCTTGCTGCTGCCCTCTTGGCCAGGTCTCCCTTGGAAAAGAGATCTTTGATCTCAATGGGATTTTACCTGGTTAAACAAAGGCTAATAAATAAATAAATAATGAGAAAAAAAATCATGATGCCGAGCGCATATCATTATGTCAAGATAATGGCACTAGCATTTACTTACTTAACAATCATTTTCAACATATTGAGCAAAAAGGTCTCTTTTTTTTCTACCAAGAAAAGTGCACTTGTTGTTAGTGAGAATATACATATTTTAAGGTATTTTTGGGTTCATTGAGGGTAGCTAATTTTACTTGTTTTGGAAAGTCTTGACAAGCCAAATTTTCTTGTTCTATTGGCAGATAATTTTGCTTAGTTCAAGTAAAATACCCCTAATTTTTGTATTTTCTTTTCTTGTTTTTGAACACTGACTTTTTGCAGTGCTGTTAGCGCAGGCGGGATGAAGCAGCGCTTTTATTGTGAAGATAGGAACTGTGCAGTCGGTCTTTAGAGCTTTGACAGCAGGTACGGCAAAGAGTCTGTTGAAATAAAAAGTGTTTCTCGCCTTCCTGTCTGTCATTTTTTCTTAATATTGATCTCGCAGCAGCCTGCGTTATCTCACAAGACCCTTGGGTGCTGTGAATGTCAATCAAGTGACGAAAGTGACATCATAGTGAAGATTGATGATCGCTAATTTCCATGTCTTTGAGAACTGAACACACACTGAAAGAAAAAAAGAAATGGCTGTGTCAGCAAGAAAGCGAAGAAGAAGCCAAAACTGATTTTGGGATAATTAGTGTTGCACCTCGTTTGAAAAGATAGTCGTTACAATGATACGTCAAACTTTAGAAGAGGCGGGTGACTCTGATTACCCCCATAATTGATGTCATGTATTACAAAACGTTTTAATGCAGAAGCCTGCTCACATGAGCCAGATTACAGTTTCATTGTCATGGGGCGTGCACAATCAGCTGCTCCTTCGTCTGCACGTGCCACAGGACACGCCCACACACTCTCTGCTTCTGCTGCCACACACCAGCACAGCTGTGCGCAATCATCAACCGACACACCTGCTGCTGATGACATCACTCCTCATAAAAGCCAGCGTGTCCAGAGAACCAACGCTGGAACGTAGTCTCTGCTTGCAGTAAGCTTTCGTCTCTGGCTCCTCACCTTTGTTTGCTCGCTCCTTGTGACCTTCGACCCTTGTGCTCATGTGTCTCTTGTTTTCCCCAGTATTCCCTCCGTCGCCTTGGAAGTGAGCAGTGTGCCTCACTTCTCTGGACCCCTCTGGATTCTGATTTGCCTCCCTCGATCCTCGACCCCCACTTTGGACTTGGACCTCTGGACGCCCCTCTCAGCCCCACGGACCCCCGCTTGTTTCACGGACTCCCCTACCTGCCTCGCCCTACTGAACTGGTCACCTTCTCACTCAACACGCACTTACAACAACCACTGGTAAATATTCATTGTAACGCTTCACATAGTCCTGCAAACATACACAGTAGCATACACACTCCACCACATCATCAAGCTCTAAATAAACTATTGAGCTTATTCTTGTTGCTGTGTCGTCTCCTTCCCCGTCGAACATAACATTCATGTGAAAATTAGGTTAGCTGGATAGGCTCAAATCCCCACATCGATATATTAATTTTATCGATGTATTCGAGTATATCATTGCAGACTATTAAAAAAAATAAAAACTTATATATTTTTCTTCTCTAACTTCCATATGTTCTGGAACATATGTACAATCTATGTGGGATCTGAGCCGAGGATGTCATTGTGGCTTGTGCAGCCTCTTGAGACACTCGTGATTTAGGGCTATATAAGTAAACTTTGATTGATTGATTTTTGTATGGCAACATCATTTTTAATTTTCCTGAAGGAATCAATAAAGTACTATCCATCTATCTATCAAATAAAATAACTGCAGTGTCTCTTGGCCCTATTAAATGCAAGAACATGTTCTTCGTACCTTGTCACATACATTTGAACACCAATTACAATGAAATGTACACACTTGAACAAGTTTTTACTATATTTGTCCAACATCTCATGAATAACTTCAGAAGCAGGAGCAACAAAAGTATACACACATTTCTGCAACAAAAGTTGTACCCATTTATAGATACACGAAGATACAGTAATTGTACAACATTGTGGATATTTACAGTGTGTAGCTAGCATAGATAATCCTCCCTACGTCACTTTTACGATGACTGCTATGCAAAACAAGGTTAATCTCGCAAGATGGTTGAAAAGATCGCCACTATTTGCTCTTTCCTAAAAGCAAAAAAATTATTCCTCAAACGGAGAAAATCCACACATATGAAACTCATACCATTTCACTACAGAACATTTGGTACACGGTATAACAATAATTTATTAAGAATATTTACCTCCTGAAGTTACGAGTTCACTTAAACACAAAACGTGATTTTATTTGGTACTCATCCAACTCTGACTTCACGGAATGTTGCAAACACACCACAAATGCCACACTGACCCCTATTGGTGTCCTCTCAGAACTACATTCTAAAATACATTTTTTCCAACCGGCTACATCTCTTCTGCAAAAAAAGTTACCAAATTAAAAAGTGCCACACCCAACTATTTAACTACTCACGGCTTAATGAAAATAACATTACAAGTCTACTTAGGAAAGTGATATGGGTTTGCACGCATCCAGGCATTGGGTCTCCAACTTCGACGTGGTGTCGGAATGAGCACTGAAACCTGCCAGCTTCCAGTCGTCTCTAAGAAAGTAGCAGGGGCAGTTGTATCATGTAATGGTTTGTGCTGACCGGATGCTGGTACAGCAACATCAGGTTAATCAACACTCCTTGGTCCCCCACTATTCTGACGAGTGTTGTCGTGTCCCCTCTTTGTTGTTAGCTCAATTTGAGGATAAGCCACTTCTTCTATTGGACTCTGACACTGAATCAGTCTGCTCAACACAAGGATGGACCTGATCCAACAGTTGGACAAGCTTGACAGGGCTTGAGATGAACTCGATGAATGGTCTTCACCGCAGATCCACTTTCCACTAGTTCAACAGTGTACATGCTTCCCTGTTTGTCAATCACACAATATATTTGAAATCCCCATGCATCTTGTATTTATTTTCTTACTTTTGACCAGTTACAGAGAAATGCTAAATGTCCTATTCCTACATCTGGACAGTATGCAGTCTCCTTGTCACATTCCAATCTATGGGCCACTTTCTGCTGTACATATTGTTGAGCTCTCCGATTGGCATTGTTCAACCGTTCTTGATGAAATTTGCATCAGAAGCTGAATCACTTTTGAGTTTCAGCTGCAGTAGATCACAAAGCTGTACTGACTGAAAAACATGAACAATCATATTAAAGTATCTGTAAAGTATTAGCCCACATTTTGTTTTGTTTGTATACAGCTAGCTCAACAGTGTATGTAGTTGTAATAACATGCATGGTGTGCTGCATGTCTCATGATCAATATTATAGTGACTCACTCAATGGATAGTTGTCCGTTTGGCCGGGGTAGTTTTTTCAAGTTGAATTTGGGTAGGTACGCCATTTAGTTCACATAGCTTGGCTTCAAGTTCCACATTTACACAGACAAGCTTGCGTCTGCACCAGCGTTTCACCCACTGTTCGTGCTCGCTTCTACAAACCCCGTTTCCATATGAGTTGGAAAATTGTGTTAGATGTAAATATAAACTGAATACAATGATTTGCAAATCCTTTTCAACCCATATTCAATTGAATGCACTACAAAGACAATATATTTGATGTTCAAACTCATAAACGTTATTTTTTATTTGCAAATAATAATCAACTTAGAATTATATGGCTGCAACACGTGCCAAAGTAGTTGGGAAAGGGCATGTTCACCACTGTGTTACATGGCCTTTCCTTTTAACAACACTCAGTAAACGTTTGGGAATGAGGAGACACATTTTTTAAGCTTCTCAGGTGGAATTCTTTCCCATTCTTGCTTGATGTACAGCTTAAGTTGTTCAACAGTCCGGGGGTCTCCGTTGTGGTATTTTAGGCTTCATAATGCGCCACACATTTTCAATGGGAGACAGGTCTGGACTACAGGCAGGCCAGTCTAGTACCCGCACTGTTTTACTATGAAGCCACGTTGATGTAACACGTGGCTTGGCATTGTCTTGCTGAAATAAGCAGGGGCGTCCATGGTAACGTTGCTTGGATGGCAACATGTGTTGTTCCAAAACCTGTATGTACCTTTCAGTATTAATGGCGCCTTCACAGATGTGTAAGTTACCCATGTCTTGGGCACTAATACACCCCCATACCATCACAGATGCTGGCTTTTCAACTTTGCACCTATAACAATCCGGATGGTTCTTTTCCTCTTTGGTCCGGAGGACACAACGTCCACAGTTTCCTAAAACAATTTGAAATGTGGACTCATCAGACCACAAAACACTTTTCCACTTTGTATCAGTCCATCTTAGATTAGCTCAGGCCCAGCGAAGCCGACGGCGTTTCTGGGTGTTGTTGATAAACAGTTTTTGCCTGACATAGGAGAGTTTTAACTTGCACTTACAGATGTGGTGACCAACTGTAGTTACTGACAGTGGATTTCTGAAGTGTTCCTGAGCCCATGTGGTGATATCCTTTTTACACTGATGTTGCTTGTTGATGCAGTACAGCCTGAGGGACCGAAGGTCACGGGCTTAGCTGCTTACATGCAGTGATTTCTCCAGATTCTCTGAACCCTTTGATGATATTACGGACCGTAGATGGTGAAATCCCTAAATTCCTTGCAATAGCTGGTTGAGAAAGGTTTTTCTTAAACTGTTCAACAATTTGTTCACGCATTTGTTGACAAAGTGGTGACCCTCGCCCCATCCTTGTTTGTGAATGACTGAGCATTTCATGGAATCTACTTTTATACCCAATCATGGCACCCACCTGTTCCCAATTTTCCTGTTCACCTGTGGGATGTTCCAAATACGTGTTTGATGAGCATTCCTCAACTTTATCAGTATTTATTGCCACCTTTCCCAACTTCTTTGTCACGTGTTGCTGGCATCAAATTCTAAAGTTAATGATTATTTGCAAAAAAAAAAAAAGTTTATCAGTTTGAACATCAAATATGTTGTCTTTGTAGCATATCTAATTGAATATGGGTTGAAAATGATTTGCAAATCATTTTATTCCGTTTATATTTACATCCAACACAATTTCCCAACTCATATGAAAACGGGGTTTGTATAAGCAACAGTTCATCCTTCGTAAATTCAGGTTAAAAAAGATACGATTTTGAATTCTCATTTGTTCAAAAATAGTCATCTTAGTTGTGTTTTATCAAGGCTACCATGATTAGTACACACTCTCATTTGTTTCTGGAAGTAGGAACAACTCTTATTTTTTTGTGATAGAGTGAATGGAGCACATACTTGTTGGTCACAAAAAACATTCATGAAGTTTGGTTCTTTTATGAATTTATTATGGGTCTACTGAAAATGTGACCAAATCTGCTGGGTCAAAAGTATACATACAGCAATGCTAATATTTGGTTACACGTCCCTTGGCAAGTTTCACTGCAATAAGGCGCTTTTGGTAGCCATCCACAAGCTTCTGGTTGAATTTTTGACCACTACTCTTGACAATATTGGTGCAGTTCAGCTAAATGTGTTCGTTTTCTGACATGGACTTGTTTCTTCAGCATTGTCCACACATTTAAGTCAGGACTTTGGGAAGGCCATTCTAAAACATTAATTCTAGCCTGACTTAGCCATTCCTTTACCACTTTTGACGTGTGTTTGGGGTCATTGTCCTGTTGGAACACCCAACTGCGCCCAAGACCCAACCTCCGGGTTGATGATTTTAGGTTGTCCTGGAGAATTTGGAGGTAATCCTCCTTTTTCATTGTCCCATTTACTCTCTGTAAAGCACCAGTTCCATTGGCAGTAAAACAGGCCCAGAGCATAATACTACCACCACCATGCTTGACGTTAGGAATGGTGTTCCTGGGATTAAAAGCCTTACCTTTTCTCCTCCAAACATATTGCTGGGTATTGTGGCCAAACAGCTCAATTTCTGTTTCATCTGACCACAGAACTTTCCTCCAGAAGGTCTTATCTTTGTCCATGTGATGTCAGTTGACATCACAAGCTCTCTCTCTCTCTCTCTCTCTCGAGAGAGAGAGCTTGTGATGGACATCTGCACCCGAAGCTATCTAAGGGCATATTTCCTTAATAGGATAATCTGTGACCAAATACAAATACATGCTAGTTCACAATCATATAAGAAAATGGTACACAGTATAATTCACCACATTCGAATTTGATTTTCCACGTCGTTTTTCGCCCGGAAAAGGGTGGAGTGCCATCTCCAGGTTGGGGAGGAGACCCTGCCCCAAGTGGAGGAGTTCAAGTACCTATGAGTCTTGTTCACGAGTGAGGGAAGAGTGGATCGTGGGATCGACAGTCGGATCGGTGCGGCATCTTCAGTAATGCGGACGCTGTATCGATCCGTTGTGGTGAAGAAGGAACTGAGCCGGAAGGCAAAGCTCTCAATTTACCGGTCGATTTATGTTCCCATCCTCACCTATGGTCATGAGCTTTGGGTTATGGCCGAAAGGACAAGATCACGGATCCAGGCAGCCGAAATGAGTTTCCTCTGCCGGGTGGCGGGGTTCTCCCTTAGCGATAGGGTGAGAAGCTCTGTCATCCGGGGGGAGCTCAAAGTAATGCTGCTGCTCCTCCACATTGAGAGGAGCCAGATGAGGTGGTTCGGGCATCTGGTCATGATGCCACCCGAACGCCTCCCTAGGGAGGTGTTTAGGAGGCCACGGGGAAGACCCAGGACACGTTGGGAAGACTATGTCTCCCGGCTGGCCTGGGAACGCTTCGAGATCCCCCGGGAAGAGCTGGACGAGGTGGCTGGGGAGAGGGACGTCTGGGCTTCTCTACTTAGGCTGCTGCCCCCGCGACCCGACCTCGAATAAGCGGAGGAAGATGGATGGATGGTTTTTCCCCATGTGAGTACATCACAACCCAGTGCAGCAGTGGCCTTTTGATTTTCTTCTGGTGAATGGTTTAATTTGAATATTGTTTATGTTTTGACAAACGGCTGCTACTACACTGAAAAATAAATATAAAACGATAAGTATGAAATTGACAGCTACTTGGCGAGTATTTATTAGACAAGAGTTCGAACATGCATGAGGATGACAGCATTTATTTTCTTCACAGTACAGCTACAGTACATTTCCTCAGCAATCCCCATATAGCAACAGGAAATGACATCATACCATTGTCACAATCACATTTCACATGATAAAAATAACGAACGCTCATGAAATGTACATATACAGTAGGAACAAACATACCAATATTTAATTTAAGTTTAAATGAATAATTGCTACAATGATGATTTATTAAAACATATACCATAAAAAACATGCAAAACTGGTATTTGGCTGACAGAAACAAAATAACTTTGGATTGGATTTATATAGTTGCTATTTTTAGCAGCGCACTAACATGCAAGTCATGAAGGAATGCGGCATTACTCACACAGGCTCAAGCAAACACACACAGCTGAACATCACCTTCTAGCTGACTTCTCGTGGAATATTACACTTCTATGATTTGACAAAAACAAAAACACCTATTCAGTTGTGTGTTAACATGTATGCTGTCAAAATGTTCCTCCAAGTAAAACTTTAGTAAAAACTAAAGGGTTTTTTCTCCTGTGTGTGTTCTCATGTGTGATTTCACGTGGGCCATTCTGGAAAATCTTTTGTCGCAAATTGAACAACAAAATTTCTTCTCTCCTGTGTGCGTTGTCATGTGTTTTGTGACTTTACTTTTCTCAGAGAAGGTTCTGTCGCAAACTGAGCAACTGAAAGGTTTTTCTCCAGTGTGCGTTCTCATGTGTGTTTCTTCATGTGTCTTTTGGTAGAATCTTTTGCCACAAACGGAGCAACAGAAAGGTTTCTCTCCCGTGTGTCTTTTCATGTGTGACACCATATTTCTTTTGTCAGAAAATTGTTTACCGCAAATCGAGCAACTGAACGGTTTTTCTCCTGAGTGTGTTCTCATGTGTTGAGTCACATCACTTTTATAATAAAAGCTTTTGCCGCAATCCAAGCAACTAAATGGTTTTTCCTTGTTGTGTGCTCTCACGTGTCTTAACATATTACTTTGAAAAGAGAATTGCTTATCACAAATTGAGCAACCAAAAGATTTTTCCCCTGTGTGCCTTCTCATGTGTTGAGTCAAACAACTCTCTTTAATGAAACCTTTATCACAAACGCAGCAGGTCAAACGTTTTTTACAGGCCTTCTTTTTAGAGCATTCAGATTGATTGTTGTCGGTGTGGGTCCCCATGTCTTCATCCTCTGCAACGTGTGACGTTGTGTCTTGATCTGATAGTGGCGCTTGTGATCCTCCACAGTGGTCTCCATCAGCTTTTGTTGTCATGTGTTGATGTGAGCAGCTGCTTGAAGGCTCTGTCCTTGTCTTCTCCTCATATGAACTGGAGTGAAGGTGGGAGGACTCAGGCCGTTTGTCTTCAAACCTCACAGGCAACTTGGTGAGATCAGCCTCCTTCTCTCCTAGAAAACACAATTTCTCCTGACTGATACATAGTTCCTCCTCTTCCTCTTTAATGTTGGAGGGCTGTGGCTCCTCCTCTTTCTGTTTAGTGTACGGGAGGTGTAACTTTTCCTCCTCTCTGTGGGAGAGCTGTGGTTCTTCCTCTTGAAAGTGGGAAAGATGCTCTTCCTCTTTAATGTGGAGGGGCTGTGGCTCCTCTTCCTCTTTAACATAGACAAGGGAAAGAGGTATTTGTTCTTGCTGGACATCTGCAAGACATACAAAACATACATTACCTAATACATAAAGTATGATGCATTTAATGAATATGGTTATTAGAAAAAAAATTATTAGTTAAGGGGAGTCAAACTTGTTTTCATTGAGAGCCACATAGTAGTTATAAAGTGAAGTGAATTACATTTATATGGCGCTTTTCTCAAGTGACTCAAAGCGCTTTACATAGTGAAACCCAATATCTAAGTTACATTTAAACCAGTGTGGGTGGCACTGGGAGCAGGTGGGTAAAGTGTCTTGCCCAAGGACACAACGGCAGTGACTAGGATGGCAGAAGCGGGGATCGAACCTGCAACCCTGAAGTTGCTGGCACGGCGGCCACTCTACCAACCGAGCTATACCGCCCCAAATGGCTCTCATGTATAAATACAAACATATATTTACAGCTATATACATATATACACATTTTAAGGTTGTACAGTATGCAGGTACTAACAAAGTGCCGCGGTATCAATAAATTAAAAACCTTTGGTAAATACTGGTACTTTTATTAACTTAAATGCTGACGTGCGACGGTGACATAGCGAGACGTACAGTACAGGCCAAAAGTTTGGACACACCTTTTCATTCAATGCGTTTTCTTGACTTTTCATTGTAGATTGTCACTAAAGGCATCAAAACTATGAATGAACACATGTGGAGTTATGTACTTAACAAAAAAGGTGAAATAACTGAAAACATGTTTTATATTCTAGTTTCTTCAAAATAGCCACCCTTTGCTCTGATTACTTTTATACACACTCTTGGCATTCTCTCGATGAGCTTCAAGAGGTAGTCCCCTGAAAGGGTTTTCAAACAAGAAATATTGTCTAGAAGTTTCATTCTCATTTTATTACAATGTTTCAGTTTTCGGCCTTGGTTTCGGCCAAGAATCTTAATTTTGATTCCCACACAAAATAAATCACAACTTGATTGTGTTGTTGACTCGACTCCATTCGACAACTTCAACATGGCAGTAAGGCTGAAACGACGTGTCGACGTAGTCGACGTCATCGGTTACGTAAATACGTCGACGCCGTTTTTGTGCGTCGACGCGTCGCATATTTACGTCACACTACCGTCATGGCGGACCGCAAAGCAGACGGTGCGAGCGAGGGGGAAAAAATCACGCCAAAAGTCGTCAAAAGTGTGGGAGTATTTCAATAAACGGCCTAATAATGTTGTTGTATGCACACTGTGTCGAGCGGAAATGGCCTATCATAGCAGCACAACGGCTATGAACGAACATTTGAAAAGAAAACCATCAACTAGTCAATCGTCCGTGTGAGCATACGTTGTCATCATTACACAAAAACATGAATGTGTCATTTGTATCTGCTAGGGGTGTAACGGTATGTGTTTTGTATTGAACCGTTTCGGTACGGGGGTGTACCGAACGAGTTTCTAAGCTAAAGCTAAAGTCTTAACAAGCTGCTTTGCTCCTTCTGCTTCTGTCTCAGCACGCAGCATTGTCCCACCCACACAACCATCTGATTGGTACACAGAAAGCGTTATCAGCCAATCAGCAGTGTGTATTCAAAACGTTACCAGCCAATCAGCAGTGCGTATTCAGAGCGCATGTAGTCAGCGCTTCAGCATCGAGCAGATAGGTGTTTAGCAGGTGAGCATCAGGCAGCGGACTCTCCCCAAATGATAATAAACACCTCCCAGTCAACTACTAGTAACATCACTATGAGCCCGTTGACCTTCTAGAAACTTAAACTGCAGCTCAGCTCACTCGCAGTCCTGGCTTGAGGTGAAGGCTAATTAGCTCTCAGTTCCAGCCACATCGACCCCTTCTGAGCGCCTATTTTCAGCTGCTGGGAATATTGTAAACAAGAAAAGAACCAGAGCATGTAGACATGCTAACCTTTCTTCATTACAACTGTTAGTCACTCACTGGAATGAGTAGACTTGGTTATTGTGTACTGTGTTGGACTGGATGTTTATTTTGCACATTTTAAAAGCAATACTTAATGTTTACAGTGCTCCAGAATATTTAGATTGGCACTTTTTTGTATTGGATGTTTATCTTTATTTTTGCACATTTTAGCAAATAAGCAATACTTTCACTTTTGTTGAAATGTTTACACTGTTGTTACAGAATATTTCATTTTGCACTTTTTTGTATTGGATGTTTATCTTTATTTTTGCACATTTTAAAGCAAAATAAGCAATACTTTTACTTTTGAAAAGCTTATACTATTGCAGAATATTATGATTTGCACTGGATGTTTACTTTTATATTTGCACATTAAAAAGCAAATAAGCTACTTTTAATTTTGTTAAATGTTAAAAGTTTTAAATGTTTACATTGTTACAGAATATTTTGTCATGTTGTTGTCAATGTTGACTGAGTGGCCATACTTCTTTTTTTTTTGTAAATAAAAGCCATGCCTTTTGAAAAAACGGGCCTACATTTATTTTTTCATCTTCATTTTACATAAAAAAAATAATCGGTAAAAGGAAAAATAATCTATAGATTAATCGAAAAAAATAATCTATAGATTAACTGATTAATCGAAAAAATAATCGATAGAAAAATAATCTTTAGCTGCAGCCTTACATGGCAGCAACTTTTCACCGCGATTTTTGTTATTCCAACATTTGCCCCTTTTTGATGAACTATCTGAGCAACTCTAATAACTTTTTTTTTTGCAAAATTTATATTTAAAATATTTCCACAGGCCAGTATTACAAATGTTTGCCACATTTTCACTCTGCTTTCACTTGACTTCCTGCAAAAAATGAGTCACTCGCTATTATGAAATAATTTAGACTAAGGCCCAGTCCCAATACACCCCTCACCCTATTTTTTACCCCTTTCCCTACATTTTGCACGTTCCCGTGAAGGTAGTGGTGTCCCAATGACACTTTGCATGTAGAGGTAGTGGGCATAACAAGGGGTATAGGGTATGAATTTAGTCCATCAGAGTGAGGGATTTCAGATGCTGACTCGCTCAGGTAGAGAAGAATGCAAAATTCCTATATAAATTATATAATATATTACATGTTTGTTTGGAACGTTAGCCAGCTGGTCATGTGAGTGTGACTAGCCTAGCTAACGTTAGGCTAAAATACTAAATAACACTTAAATACTAATACTATAAAGCTTGCGAATGTGAAAACATTAACGTTACATACCTTTAACAAAATTCACAACAGCTTATTAATCAACTGAAGAATAATGAATATAAAAAACAAAAAAAAACAATCTCAGCCGTTAACTCCATTGCTGCTTGGTTTATTGAGTAATGGTGGGACTATAGCGTTGTACAGTACACTACTACTAAATAAGTACCGCGGTACTAATTAATTGAAATAGGTACTACTGCTTTTGGAAAACACTGGTAGTTATCTTTCATCCACATATGCTGCCATGCGGCGGGGACATTGTTTAGTCAAGGCGTGGCGCAATTGTGTCAAAATGCACACACTGAGCGCAAACAAGCAGAAAAAGTGTCCAAAAGAATAATGACAAAAAAACGGAAATTCTACTGGTTCATAAAAAGGGGTGTGTGAAAGACAATATGAAGGTATTTGGGCTATAAAACTATCGATAAAGGTGACGTTTTAAACACGGAAATGCCGCACTGCTTTAAAACATGCCTCAACAAATATGTCAGTACAGCATTACCACCGTTACTTCAAATTTAGGTAAACAAGGAGATTAAAGGCCTACTGAAATGAAATTGTTTTATTTAAACGGGGATAGCAGATCCATTCTATGTGTCATACTTGATCATTTCGCGATATTGCCATATTTTTGCTGAAAGGATTTAGTAGAGAACATCGACAATAAAGTTCGCAACTTTTGGTCGCTGATAAAAAAAAGCCTTGCCTGTACCGGAAGTAGCGTGACGTCACAGGTTGAAAGGCTCCTCACATTTCCCCATTGTTTACACCAGCAGCGAGAGCGATTCGGACCGAGAAAGCGACGATTACCCCATTAATTTGAGCCAGGATGAAAGATTTGTGGATGAGGAACGTGAGAGTGAAGGACTAGAGTGCAGTGCAGGATGCATCTTTTTTCGCTCTGACCGTAACTTAGGTACAAGCTGGCTCATTGGATTCCACACTCTCCTTTTTCTATTGTGGATCACGGATTTGTATTTTAAACCACCTCGGATACTATATCCTCTTGAAAATGAGAGTCGAGAACGCGAAATGGACATTCACAGTGACTTTTATCTCCACAACAATACATCGGTGAAGCACTTTAGCTACGGAGCTAACGTGATAGCATCGGGCTTAAATGCAGATAGAAACAAAAGAAATAAACCCCTGACTGAAAGGATAGACAGAAAATCAACAATACTATTAAACCATGGACCTGTAACTACACGGTTAATGCTTTCCAGCCTGGCAAAGCTTTACAATGCTGTTGCTAACGACGCTATTGAAGCTAACTTAGCAACGGGACCTCACAGAGCTATGCTAAAAACATTAGCTATCCACCTACGCCAGCCAGCCCTCATCTGCTCATCAACACCCGTGCTCACCTGCGTTCCAGCGATCGATGGAGTGACGAAGGACTTCACCCGATCATCAATGCAGTCGGCGGCTAGCGTCGGATAGCGCGTCTGCTATCCAAGTCAAAGTCCTCCTGGTTGTGTTGCTGCAGCCAGCCGCTAATACACCAATCCCACCTAAAGCTTGCTTCTTTGCAGTCATCATTGTTCATTAAACAAATTGCAAAAGATTCACCAACACAGATGTCCAGAATACTGTGGAATTTTGCGATGAAAACAGAGCTTTTTGTATTGGATACAATGTTTCCGAATACTTCCGTTTCAACGATTGACGTCACGCGCATACGTCATCATACATAGACGTTTTCAACCGGAAGTTTAGCGGGAAATTTAAAATTGCACTTTATAAGTTAACCCGGCCGTATTGGCATGTGTTGCATAGTTAAGATTTCATCATTGATATATAAACTATCAGACTGCGTGGTCGGTAGTAGTGGGTTTCAGTAGGCCTTTAAAGCATGGCAGGTACTACAGTTAACAGGTCTCCCCGTGCACATATAGATACAAAGATGTTGAAACTCAATTATTAGCGCAGTCAAAAACAGCCCACGTAAGGCAAGTGAATTGACTGAATTTCGTAAAAAAATGTCCCTCTATTTTATTTGTTTTATCTTTAACAATGTGTGTTTTATCTGCTACTTGTCTTACCTGTGTACTTCTCGTCTTTTTGTTTTCAATATTTACTATTGTTTGTATTTGTCTTGAAGCACGGATCAAAATCGGCAACCATAAATCATTGAGCATTTAATAAAATATCTATAAAGCTTTTTATTATTGTAGGAGTCGCTTCCTAGCGGTTCCCCTGCCACACACGTCACAGGAGTCAGGTGTGTAGATTTGAACAAAGTTTTAATGTTCCTCAATAAGCTCATAAATAATCGTTTCAGATATACAGGACTTTTCAGTCTCTCCAAGTCCTCTCAGTCCTCCTTCTTCCTGTTCCCGGCCGCTACTGTTAAAGACAACAGGTGATTAGACAACTCATAACACCTGGGAAATCTAATCACCTGTTCAGCTGTGTTTCGAAGCTGGCACTGACACGCCTCTGTCTGTTGGTGCGCTGTCCTCAGCACCTTGGACAGGGGCGGTGACCTCCACTCCTGCAGGCAGCGCTGGCCACGCCTCCCTCCACAATTATATTCTAACCTAATTCTAGATTATGGCAGGCTATACAGTATGTAATATGTAAAAGCTCATGTGTTTACTGCGCCTTTTAATTTTGATTCCAATATTTTCAAATTGTTCTTTTGGTGCACTAAGAAACATGTTTAATAATACGTTTTATGATAAAATGGAGCCAATAAAGACATTTTTTGAAAAAGTATTGAAAGGCATTACGACATACATTTTGGTACAACTCTAGGTGGGACGTGTGTGCAGACATAACTACGTAGTCACTTACGTGCCAGAACGTAAACTACGCAGTGACGTAGCAAGTGGTGTCCTAATTCCTAGGGAAGATTACAAAGCTCTACCCCTTTTTGCTTCATTTTGAAGGTGTAGTGGTAGTGGGTGAGGTTTAGTGTTAGTGAGTGAGGGACATTTTGCACGTTCCCGTGGAGGTAGTTGTGTCCCTAATGACTCTTTGCATGTAGTGGGCAAAACAAGGGGTAGGGGGGTTGAGTCTAGCCCTTCAGAGTGAGGAATTTCAGATGCTGACAGTCCCAGATGGGGCCAGAGAAATGTCTCCAATTTCTGCATAAGTTGTATCATATATTGCACGTTAGTTTGTAACGTTAGCCAGCTAGCCACGCTAGCTAAGGTTAGGCTAAAATACTGACGAAAAGCTTGCAAATGTGAAAACATTAACGTTACCTACCTTCAAAAAATTCACAAGAGACAATAGTCGTAGATGGCGGCTTCTTCTTTATGTAGTTCTCTGTTTATTCATCAACCAAAGCATGATGAATGATTAAAAAATGCTGCCGGGTTTGTTGCATAATGGTAGGACTAGGGTTGTACGGTACACTGTTAATAATAAAAAGGAACTACTGCCTTTGGAATATACCGGCCTTTTTTATACTTTTTTTTCACCCACACGTTGCTGCGTCGAGGCTAATCAGTATGTCAAAACGCACACACTGAGTGCATTAAGCAAAAACAGTGTTGAGACAAAAAAGGGGCAAAACGGCAATTTTATTGGTTAATAAAGAGGGTGCTTGAAGCGCAATTTGGGTTTTAAAACTACCGAAAAAAATGACGCTTTAAACATGGAAGTGCCGCACTGCAGGAAGTTTAAAACATGCCTCACCAAATGTGTAATACAGCATTTACCACCTTTGCTTCAAATTTAGGAAATACTTTGTACAATAAACATCCAGACCTGCACAAGGAGTTTAAAGAGTGGCAGGTAATATAGTTAACAGATTCCCGTGTGCACACACACCTGTAGATACGAGACACGCATACAGCTGATTGGCTTGTTGAAAATTATTAGCGCAGTCCAAACTGCCCACGTAGTGTAAACTAATGCAAATAAATTGACTAAATTTAGTAACAAATTCCCTCTATTTCATTTGTGTTTTATCTTTAACATTGTGTTTTACCTGACACTTGTCTTACCTGTGTACTTTTAGCCTTATTGTTTTCAGTATTTACTAATTATTGTATTTGTCTTGAAGCACAGATCAAAAATGGCAACCATAAATGAAGCATTTAATACAAGGTCAATAAAGCTTTCTATTATATTCTAATCTGAGTCTAGATAATGGCTAGCGATATGTAACATGTCAAATAACTGTAAACTGTTCTTTGAGTGCAATAAGAAAATGTCATGTGTTTAAAGCCTTTTAATTTTAAAGGCCTACTGAAACCCACTACTACCGACCACGCAGTCTGATAGTTTATATATCAATGATGAAATCTTAACATTGCAACACATGCCAATACGGCCGGGTTAACTTATAAAGTGCAATTTTAAATTTCCCGCTAAACTTCCGGTTGGAAACTTCTGTGTATGATGCGTATGCACGTGACGTCACGACGGCAACGGAAGTATTCGTACCCAATGTGTCACCATACAAACTGCTCTGTTTTCATCGAACAATTCCACAGTATTCTGGACATCTGTGTTGGTAAATCTTTTGCAATTTGTTTAATGAACAATGGAGATTGCAAAGAAGAAAGTTGTAGGTGGGATCGGTGTATTAGCGGCTAGCTGTAGCAACACAACAAGGAGTACTTACTTGGATAGCAGACGCGCTAGCCGATGCTAGCCGCCAACCACATCTGTGATCGGGTGAAGTCCTTCGTCGCGCCGTCGATCGCTGGAACGCAGGTGAGCACGGGTGTTGATGAGCAGATGAGGGCTGGCTGGCGTAGGTGGAGCGCTAATGTTTTTATCATAGCTCTGTGAGGTCCGGTTGCTAAGTTGCTAAGTTAGCTTCAGTGTCGTTAGCAACAGCATTGTTAAGCTTTGCCAGGCTGAGAATTATTAACCGTGTAGTTACATGTCCATGGTTTAATAGTATTGTTGATCTTCTGTCTATCCTTCCAGTCAGGGATTTATTTATTTTGTTTCTATCTGCATTTGAGCCAGATGCTATCATGTTAGCTCAGTAGCTAAAGAGCTTCGCTGATGTATTGTCGTGGAGATAAAAGTCACTGTGAATGTCCATTTCGCGTTCTCGACTCATTTTCAAGAGGATATAGTATCCGAGGTGGTTTAAAATACAAATCCGTGATCCACAATAGAAAAAGGAGAGTGTGTAGAATCCAATGAGACCTTGTACCTAAGTTACGGTCAGAGCGAAAAAAGATACACTCTGCACTGCCTCTCTAGTTCTTCACTCTAACGTTCCTCATCCACGAATCTTTCATCCTCGCTCAAATGAATGGGGTAATCGTCGCTTTCTCGGTTCGAATCTCTCTCGCTCCATTGTAAACAACTGGGAATTGTGAGGAATCCTTCCTCCTGTGACGTGTACAGGCAAGGCTTTTTTAATCAGCGACCAAAAGTTGCGAACTTTATAGTCGTTGTTCTATACTAAATCCTTTCAGCAAAAATATGGCAATATCGCAAAATGATCAAGTATGACACATAGAATGAAACTGCTATCCCCGTTTAAATTAAAAAAAATCATTTCAGTAGGCCTTTAATTACAATATTCAAAAATTGTTCTTTGAGTGCAGTAAGAAACGTATGTTTAATCATAAGTTGTATCATAAGCTTCTCTGTTAGAATGAAGCGAATAATATATTTTTTAAATTGTAGTCAGCTTTAGTTTGAAAAGTAACCATATACATTTCAATATTTGTAGAGGTACCAAAATAATTGTCAAGACAACTATAGGTGGGACGTATGTGCAAACGTAACTACGTAGTCGTTTATGTGCCAGAACTTGATGCTTCATGATGAGAGCTAGTGGTAGTGAGTGAGGGGGAACATTGGGATTGGGCCTAAATGTATCTTTTGTTAGTAGGCCACGGCAAAGCACTTTTAAAAAAAATTATATGACGTTTTATCTATTATTCAACAGAAACCTAAATAGCCGAAGATTAAGCGAGTGAAATTTACAAAATCCAAAACCAATGAAGTTGGCAAGTCGTGTAAATGGTAAATAAAAATAGAATACAATGATTTGCAAATCATTTTCAACCTATATTCAATTGAATAGACTGCAAAGACAAGATACTTAACATTTGAACTGGAAAACTTATTTTTTGCAAATATTAGCTCATTTGGAATTTGATGTTTCAAAAAAGCTGGCACAAGTGGCAAAAAAGACCGAGAAAGTTGAGGAATGCTCATCAAACACTTATTTGGAACACCCCACAGGTGAACAGGCTAATTGGGAACAGGTGGGTGCCATGATTGGGTATAAAAGCAGCTTCCATGAAATGCTCAGTCATTCACAAACAAGGATGGGGCGAGGGTCACCACTTTGTGAACAAATGCGTGAGCAAATTGTTGAACAGTTTAAGAACAACATGCCTCACAATACGAAGGTCCTGGGTTCGATCCTGCGCTCAGGATCTTTCTGTGTGGAGTTTGTATGTTCTCCCCGTGACTGCGTGTGTTCCCTCCGGGTACTCCGGCTTCCTCCCAACTCCAAAGACAATAAATTGACCCTAGTGTGTCAATGTGAGTGTGAATGTTGTCTGTCTATCTATGTTGGCCCTGTGATGAGGTGGCGACTTGTCCAGGGTGTACCCCGCCGAACGCCCGAATGCAGCTGAGATAGGCTCCAGCGACCCCCCGTGACCCCAAAAGGGACAAGCGGTAGAACATGGATGGATGGATTGATTTCTCAACCAGCTATTGCAAGGAATTTAGGGATTTCACCAGCTACGGTCCGTAATATCATCAAAAGGTTCAGAGAATCTGGAGAAATCACTGCACGTAAGCGATGATATTACGGACATTCGATCCCTCAGGTGGTACCGCATCAAAAAGCGGCATCACTGTGTAAAGGATATCACCACATGGGCTCAAGAACACTTCAGAAAACCACTGTCAGTAACTACAGATTGTCACTACATCTGTAAGTGCAAGTTAAAACTCTACTATGCAAAGCGAAAGCCATTTATCAACAACACCCAGAAATGCCGCCAGCTTGGCTGGGCCTGAGCTCATCTAAGATGGACTGATGCAAAGTGTAAAAGTGTTCTGTGGTCTGACGAGTTCACATTTCAAATTGTTTTTGGAAACTGTGGACGTTGTGTCCTCCGGACCAAAGAGGAAAAGAACCATCCGGATTGTTATAGGTGCAAAGTGTAAAAGCCAGCATCTGTGATGGTATGGGGGTGTATTAGTGCCCAATGCATGGGTAACTTACACATCTGTGAAGGCACCATTAATGCTGAAAGGTACATACAGGTTTTGGAGCGACATATGTTGCCATCCAAGCAACGTTATCATGCTTATCTTCTTATTTCAGTATTAGGATTTGCAAATCAATTTATTCTGTTTTTATTTACGAATTACACAACGTGCCAACTTCCCTGGTTTTGGGTTTTGTACAATGTGGAGTATTCTAATTAAGAATTGTATCTTTCACTGCTCATAAAGTACCACCCAAACAAAGTAGCAACGTTTGCTGAATGTCAATAGTGTATATAGGTGACCATTTTGGATGATATATTTACAGCACTGTGGTTTAAAATATAAAAGTATTCCATGAAATATCACCAGCTGCGTGTTTTAGCCACATGTAGTATTTTAAAAGAGTGAGTAGTAAACATGTAAACAAACCTTCAGTGTGGTCAACTGTCTTGCAAAAAGCTTCAAGTTGTTGTCGAAGTTGTTCGTTCTCCTCTTTTGTTCGAGAAAGTTCCTCCTCGTAAGACACTGTTGTTCTTTCAAACATGGCAAATAGTTCATCAGCTAGCGCCATTAGTCGCTCCCTTACCAACTCTTTCAACATTTTAAATGCTTTTAACGCGAATAAACTCATTCGAACAGTCGCTGTCACTACAAGATCCGTACCAGAAACAGTGGATTCTGCGCTTGCGCAGTTTCTCTTCTTCTTCTTCTTCTTCTTCTTCTTCTTCTTCTTCTTCTTCGGTCTAATGACGAACAACCTTGTATTGTGCATTACCGCCATCTTCTGAAATTAAGTGTGAATCGAAATGGTACCAAATTAATTGCCATGTACATTGCTATTAATTACACCGTAAAAAACGATACCTTGTCGCTTATTATTTTATTTCTGAACTATGTTTTTTTGTGGGATAACTGTTGAAGCTTCTATTTGATCATTTATAGTTTTAGATGCTTTTGTAAAAATGTTGACATAATCTGAATATTTTTCCTCAATACATATTCCTAACTGACAATAATTTTAACCTCTATTATTTATACGTTAATTGCATATCCATGTCTGGGATTTCCTACATCAACTGTGGTATGCCAGGAATTGGAGCTGTTGTGGTAACTATAATATCATCAATTTCAACTAAATGTATTATTAGTACTTGATGAGTTGGATTTCCTTGCCTGTTTGCCCAATAAATTGCTGACAATTGACTTTCTCTCATTTCTAAAGGTTTTTCATTTATTTCTACATGTAATGCTGCCACTGGGTTTGATTTTGTAGCTCCACATCATACTTAGACTTCTTCTATATTTTCGTGATAAGTTTAATTCAAAGCTCCTTTTAAACCTTCCTTTTTGTAAAATTCATTACTTTAGTTTTCCTAAATGAAACATTTGAAAACGAGCTGTTCCCCATTTTTATATTTTATTTACGGCTTCTTTGAATCTTCTTTTCTACATGATTTATATTTCTACCTCTCTTCCACATTAGTTCATTTTCAGCAAAAAGTGCCGCCCCGCTCACTAATCCTCCCACTTCACTAAACACTTCATTGATCTCTATTGACAATTCCTGGTGTTTTATTTTCCACTTGATATTTTCCACTATATTCATTCTCTATTTTTAAATGTGTTTTTACTTGTTAAGAAGTATTTTATTCATGTGTGCATTCTTCTTTTAATCCCTGTTTTATTTAATGTGATCAGCAATCCCTGTTTCTGCAACATGTCATAAGCTTTTTCTATATAAAAAAAAAATGCTGCAATTATACTTTGTTTAATAATTTGCCTTTTTCAAATGTCCTCTGCCAAATACACAGCTGCGTCATTTGTGTTTCTGCCTTTCCGAAATCCACTTTGATAGCTTTTTGATATTCCTTTTCATTTGAAGTAATATACTACTCTTCCTTTAATCATTTTTTTCCATGACTTCGCCCAAATTTGAAGTCATCCTATAATTTCCTGCCTCCTCCGGTCATTTCCTGGTTGCATATTGGAATTAGTACTGCCTCTTTACACTTGGCAGTGTCATGATCCATTGCCCGGATCATGTTTTGTTTGGTTATAGACTACCTTAGTTCTGTTTCAGCACCCCTGGGTTTGTGTGTTCTTAGTTGCCATGGGTGCTGATTATTTTCACCTGCCTCTGATTAGTGTTTGGGACGCTCACCTACTCCCGGGCACTAATCAGAGAGCTACTTATTCCTGCTTTTCGCCACACTCAGTCTGGCTGTCTTGTTTGCTCAATGCAACAAGTTTTGTGTGTTTTCCGTTTGATTTCCGAGCTAAGCTTTGCCATTGGTTTGCTTGTTTTCCATGCTAATCTTTTCCTTTAGCTTACCATAGCTTCCCGTGCTATCTGCACGCTTCCCATATTTTTGTATTCCTGCCTGACTGATTTATGGACAATAAATCAGAGTTCCGTCTGCATACTGCAATTTTCCTTCTTCATATATCCTGTTAAAGAATTTCAACAACACTTATTTACCAAAGTAACCAACATTTTTGGTCATGGGTTGTATTTAAAATCTGTTTTAATATTCTAACCATTTTATTTTGGAAAATGTAATATCTATCGTGTTTCTGAAGCTTCTTCGTGACTTCTACTCTCTCCATCTGGCTAAGCTTGGTAAGCCGCCAGGTGTCACCTTATACGAGGAGGAGGGGAATACTGGTGAGTGAGTAAGAAAAAAAAGTTAGGGTTACGCGTTACTGATTTTATTCATTTTGATACAAAAATATTTTTGAAAGAAAAACAATATGCAAGTTCAGGAAAACATTTTGCAAGAGTGGGCAACATCTTTGCCAAGTCGAATCTAAATGTTCACACTTTCCATGTAAAGTAAACAGATTTTAGAATAAAAGTTGGCACTTTTGAGAATGTTTTTGAAAGTTTGGAAAAAAATGATAAAAATATGCACGTAATGGAACAAAAACTATAAACAATAATGTTAGGTTTAAGAAAATGTACAACAATGAGACTTTTCAAGACTAATTGATTAGAAAAAATATGTCCAACTTTTGAAGGAAAACATGTTATGGTTAGCATTTTAAAAGTTTACAAAGATGAAAGGCCTACTGAAACCCACTACTACCAACCACGCAGTCTGATAGTTTATATATCAATGATGAAATCTTAACATTGCAACACATGCCAATACGGCCGGGTTAACTTATAAAGTGCAATTTTAAAATTCCTGCCACACTTCCGGTTGAAAAACTCCTTTGGATATGATTTATGCGCGTGACGTCACAAAAGCAACGGAAGTGGTTGGACCCCATCGGACCCGATAGAAAAACCTCTTGTTTTCTTCGACAAAATTCCACAGTATTCTGGACATCTGTGTTGGTGAATCTTTTGCAATTTGTTTAATGAACAATGGAGGCTGCAAAGAAGAACGTTGTAGGTGGGATCGATCGGTGTCTTAGCGGCTAAGTACAATACTTACAGCAACACAACAAGGACTACTTACCCTGATAGCAGACGCCTAGCCGATGCTTGCCGCCAAACCCACGGATTAAGTCCTTCGTCGCGCCGTTGATCGCTGGAATGCAGGTGAGCACGGCTGTTGATGGGAAGATGAGGGCTGGCTGGCGTAGGTGGAGGGCTAATGTTTTCTCATAGTTCTGTGAGGTCCGGTTGCTAAGTTGCTAAATTAGCCTTAGCGTCGTTAGCAACAGCATTGTTAAGCCTTACCAGGCTGAGAATTTTTAACCGTGTAGTTACATGTACATGGTTTAATAGTATTGTTGGTCTTCTGTCTATCCTTCCAGTCAGGGGTTTATTTCTTTTGTTTCTGTCTTCATTTGAGAACGATGCTATCACGTTAGCTCAGTAGCTAAGTGTGTCACCGATGTATTGTCTTGGAGATAAAAGTCACTTTAAATGTCCATTTCGCGTGCTCGACTCTCATTTTCAAGAGGATATAGTATCCGAGGTGGTTTAAAATACAAATCCGTGATCCACAATAGAAAAAGGAGAGAGTGTGGAATCCAATGAGCCAGCTTGTACCTAAGTTACGGTCAGAGCGAAAAAAGATACGTCCATCACTGCCTCTCAAGTCCTTCACTGTAACGTTCCTCATCTACGAATCTTTCACCCTCGCTCAAATTAATGGGGTAATCGTCACTTTCTCGATCCGAATCTCTCTCGCTCCATTGTAAACAATGGGGAATTGTGAGGAATACTAGCTCCTGTGACGTCACGCTACTTCCGGTACAGGCAAGGCTTTTTTTTATCAGCGAGCAAAAGTTGCGAACTTTATCGTCGATTTTCTCTACTAAATCCTTTCAGCAAAAATATGGCAATATCGCGAAATGATCAAGTATGACACATAGAATGGATCTGCTAATCCCGTTTAAATAAAAAAAAATTATTTCAGTAGGCCTTGAAGGGATTAGGGGCATAATTCAAACAAATGATCTACTGCAGGGGTCACCAACGCGGTGCCCGCGGGCACCAGGTAGCCCGTAAGGACCAGATGAGTAGCCCGCTGGCCTGTTCTAAAAATAGCTCAAATAGCAGCACTTACCAGTGAGCTGCCTCTATTTTTTAAATTTTATTTATTTACTAGCAGGCTGGTCTCGCTTTGCTCGACATTTTTAATTCTAAGAGAGACAAAACTCAAATAGAATTTGAAAATCCAAGAAAATATTTTAAAGACTTGGTCTTCACTAACTGACAAAGAAACCGATAACAGATTTTGGGTCCAGTTCAAAATGTGACATGATTTATTTAAACATTTGAGTTGACTTTTGTATTTTACATGAGTTATTATTTGTACAAACATGGTGCAAAGTAATTCATGATTTGTTAATAAATGTTAGTGGCTAGCTAGTTAAAATGGGATATTGTGATTTCACAACACTGTCTTAGAAGTGTTCATTTGAAAATGTTCAATTTGAAAAATGTGCACTTAGAGAAAATTTAAAAATAAAGTGTTGCATATTGATATTTATCTGTTTCTATATATATTTATTGTGAGAAATCATTAAGATGATCAGTGTTTCCACAAAGATAAATATCATTAATTAATAATAATAACATAGAGTTAAAGGTAAATTGAGCAAATTGGCTATTTCTGGCAATTTATTTAAGTGTGTATCAAACTGGTAGCCCTTCGCATTAACCAGTACCCAAGAAGTAGCTCTTGGTTTCAAAAAGGTTGGTGACCCCTGATCTACTGAATGAAATAAATAAAATAAAGCTACTAAAAAAAACATGGGTTAGGGTTGGGAGCTGTATTTAGTACATCATAACATATATTTAAGGTTAGCAAAATTAAGTGAAGTGAAGTGAATTTTATTTATACAGCGCTTTTCTCTAGTGACTCAAAGCGCTTTACATAGTGAAACCCAATATCTAAGTTACATTTAAACCAGTGTGGGTGGCACTGGGAGCAGGTGGGTAAAGTGTCTTGCCCAAGGACACAACGGCAGTGACTAGGATGGCGGGAGCGGGGATCGAACCTGGAACCCTCAAGTTGCTGGCACGGCCACTCTACCAACCGAGCTATACTGCCCCCCAATTTAAAAAATTGGGGGGCAAAATTAAAAACATTTTCCAACTTATTAAGGAAAAATTTTATGGCTGGCATTTTAAAAAGTTTAATTTTATTTAAACACAATGATAATGAATGAAATAAATAATATTGACACTACTATAAAGATAAATTGATAGAAACATTCATGATCAGATGACCCTGAGACCCTGCTTTAATACGGATTGTTTTGCTTTCAGTTCAATTATTGTTTGTAGTCATGTTAACTCTGCGGTAATGTTTACAGTTATGGAATTTTGTATGCAATACATCACAACATCCATAAACAGTGCATAGACAGTGAACAGGTGGGCTATGTGAAAATGGTCGTCATTCCAATCCATTAACACAATTTTAAAAATGCCAGACAATGTTTTAGACGTGTGAACAACATTCAGGACCATCAAATCCCATGGGACAGTCGGTGGTTCCACAGTTCTGGCTTTTTGCATACATATCTCATGATTTCAATGTCCTCATCTCTGGGTGTGTTGGTCGTGTAATGTATCGTCCTTACAGAATGCCCATCCAATGGTATGTGACGATGCAGTGTTCAAGTCCATCATGCACCTTTGTCATGTAACCAACCATGCTTTTTTACTTCTATTGATTCCTTTATAACACCCCTGTATTAAGATAAATAAAAACAGGCTTTAAAAACTGTATGGCATGAGAAAATATATATTCTCTATTAATGGGGAGTGAATTTTTTAGGACTCACCAGCTGAGTGATCCATGTCGATTCTGATCATAATGACAGTTCTTTAGCCTTGTGTTGGTCTCAAGGTGATGTGTTCTGGGTGTTAGAAGGGCTTGCGTGTAGTTCTAACTATCTGTTCAACATGGGAATGTCCTCACGCGGACCGATAGGCCTGATGGAGGAGGGACATGCAGCGGTACGTTCATGTGTAACTTGTACTTTAGTAAAGTATAGTCCGGGGGACAGCAACCCGCGGCTCTAGGGCCACATGCGGCTCTTTAGCGGTGCCCTGGTGGCTCCATGGAGCTTTTTCAAAAATGTATGAAAATGGAAAAAAAAATGGGGTGAAAAATGTTTTTTGTTGTAATATGGTTTCTGTAGGACAAACACGACACAAACATTCCCAATTGTTAGAAAGCCCACCGCTTAATATGTTTGTGTTTATGCTTCACTGATGAGAGTATTTGGTGAGTGCCGTTTTGTCCTACTAATTTCAGCAGCCCTTGAACTCACCATTGTGTGGATTGTGACTCAACAGTTTGTTTACATGCTGCCACAGAAAGACATGTTTTATGCCACTCTTTCTTTCTCATTTTGTCCACCAAACATTTTATGCTGTGCGTGAATGCACAAAGGTGAGCTTTGTTGATGTTATCGTTTTGTGTTGAGTGCTCATCAGGTCACTGCATGACTGCAAGCTAATAGATGCTAACATGCTATTTAGGCTAGCTGTATGTACATATTGCATTATATGCCTCATTTGTAGCTATATTTGAGCTCATTTAATTTCCTTATGTGTATTTAGTTTATTTTTCCATGCTGCATGACACATTATCTGTATGTAATATTGGCTGCATTTCTTATAGTTGTTTGTCGCCATGTTGTTCCAGACCACAGCAAACGTTACCCAGCTTGCAAAGATTGTAATACGTCCTTTAACTTGGACACACACCTTTGGCCATTCTATGACAGTAATTTCCAGGAGTTATCTCACCCTCTGAGAAGTTGTACTAATGTTTTTGTTATGTACTGAGAATGGAAGGAGGCGACAACCAAGGCTGAACTGTGGTTTACAAGGTTTTGTGAAACCTTTGATGAGTGAGTGGCGTGTGTATGCTACTCTAAGTGACTGGGTGTAGACGATGTGTAGAATTAACCGTGTAAGCATTACCAGAGTTTGTTGTCTGTGAGTGTTGGATGGAACTTTCGTCGAGTCAAGGGGGCAAGGCGAAGAGGCAGTCCGTAAGAAAGCAGGCAGTCGAGGGTAGGAGAGTGGCAGCGTAGTCGGTGTCCGAGCATGGGTCGAGGATCGAGGAAGGCATTCAGAAATCCGGATGGATGTCTTGAGGCAAAACACGATCACAGATGACGGGGAAGACACAAGGGAGACACAAGGGACATGAACTAAGGAACAAGGAAGAGCACAGAGAAGGCGAGCAAAGCACAAGAGAGGGAAGATGATCGACGTTCTGGCAAAGGTTCCTTGGGTCCGCTGGTCTTTATGTCGCTCCATCTCATTAGGTCCAAGTGCGCTGATCCGCTATTGCCTGCACTCTTGTAGCTGCGTGGGCGTGCTGCGCTCGGCGCGAGCAGGGGCATGTCTGGGCGCGCTGCCAGCGGAGGTGCCGGTACACCCAGTTGCCGGGGAAAAGCTGGTTCGAGCCCGCGCCGTGACAGTTTTTCAAAGTTGTAAAAATGTGTAGAATAAATATTACATTTCAACATTTCTGTCGACCAAGATTTGCGTCAGCCTGCTACACATAGTCATGTTGATAGTAGGCTAATATAGCTAATTATCCACTTACATCATGGGTTGCCATCATTATAACACTTATATAAGTCTTTACATTTTTTGCGGCTCCAGACCGATTACTTTTTTGTATCTGTGGTCCAATATGGCTCTTTCAACATTTTGGGCCTGGTATAGTCTTACTCATGTAAACCGTCTGCAATATTATTGTTGTTGAGACAATTAACATACTCCAACATTAAATTGTCATCGTAAGATAGTTTAGAAAAAAAGAGACTTTCTAAAATACTAACAAACAGAGGTAGTTGACAAAAGGTATAATCACTTTCAAATGTAGCATTTAAATATAGATTTTTACTTGAAAGATTGGCATTACATCTATTCTCCATAAGGATGTAAACCACACTTACATACATCAGTAATATACATTAGACATACATTACTGAATTGAAACTGAAAAATAGGCAAAATACGTTTGCCGATAGGGGTTGCCCCAAGGCATACGAGAGGCTATGCAAACCAAAACTAAAAACTTACAGACTACAAAACGTAGTTCTGCAACACGGCAAAGACTTACGCGCAGGAATAGCGTTCACGTGAATAAACATTCACAAAGTCCCAACAAAGAATTGCAATGGAGGCTCAACTTAGATAGCCGTAAATATAAAATAAAGACTTATGCGCTGAGCAGACGCTCAGAGGAGGGAGTAAAACCGCCTGTGGGAGCACCCAAACAAAACAGGAAAAACGACCACAGTAAGAGCGCTAAACCGGAACTAAGACACCAAAACGCCAACAATCAATGACTGATATTATGTGACAGATCATGACACAATATTACTCTAACCCTAACTATACTGATAGCTAAAAATCAACAACATAAGTAATTCATATTATCAAATGACATGACTATGGCGTGTAATGCTAGTTAAATGAGTTCCCACCAATAATACTCGCTATACTATGGCAGCAGTGATATTGGTCTGTGATTCGAGTACTCATGTTTGTTTCCACCTTTGTTTCACAGTTCTACATGTGATAACGCTTCTAGACAGTTTTTCTAGCATTTTGATGATCTTGCTGATCTGCTGTTTTTGTGTTTTTTGCTTCCGGTGTTTTTGCTACTCGACTTACCCCTGTTTTCGTCTGCCTTCAGTGCCTACCTACTCCAAGCCTTCTTGCCTGCCAAACACCTCCACTCCAGCTGACTACTCCTCTCCCTCATCCCACGTTTGTTTAAATTAAAACCTTTGGACTTTGGATCTGTCTTCTTGTCTGCTTTTGGGTCCGCCAGTTTGTTAAATCGTGACAGGAGTCCAGGGGCCTCCTGTACAAACGGCAAAGATAAAATGTATCAAAACTAACGTTGACATGGAAATGTCAAAGCTGTCTTACACACATTTCTGTAGGCTGTGGATACTTTAACTACACCCATAAGGCATGCTGGGTAACTGTTCACATAAAAAATTTGAAAGCAAGGCCAACACTCATTCAGACTGCAGCTGTCTTCTCTAACTCTTTGGGAATTACACCTATGATTCCTGCTAAAATGAGAGGTAAAACATCTTATGAATCAATCTAAACAGTTCAGTTGCAATCCATTCAAAGCCCTGAGAATACAATGACTTGAATGAATGAGAAATTTCACAGGTTTGTGCGTGACATTTTCATGGAACCCAGCATTCATGATGTTGAAGCCTGAGGTCTGCCTATATGAGAACCCTCTAAATTTGGTGTCGTGTGTGCTCGGCTGTACATGAGGTGGTCAGGTATGTTGCAAACTACTTTATGATGAAACACAGGACCTTGCTATCATTTATTTCCTTGCTTATTTATAGAGGTTAGAAGGAAAGTAAAAAGACCTTGTTTCCACCCTGTTTCGAACAGGGGACCTTTCGCGTGTGAGGCGAATGTGATAACCACTACACCACGGAAACCACTGCAAATTGCAGACCTTTATCAAGACTTACAAGTTGATTTTCGGCCAATGGAAAACATGGTGCTCGCTAGTGTTATTACTGTTATTAGCTGCATTGCATTTCTTGCCTTTTGTGGATGTTGTTAAATCCCTTGTGCACGTAGAATGTGTTCTACTTTGTAGCATGTTTTATCTGTCGCAGCCCGCATTTCAAACGTTTTTCCTCTTAACCGAGTTCATAAATCCCTCTTACTCCACAGGCGTAGGTGGTTCAGTGGTAGAATTATCGCCTGCCACGCAGGACACCCGCGTCCGATTCCCGGCCAATGCATTCTGTTGCTTTTATTACATTTGAACTAATATTCATAAGGGACAAAAGCAATGTTTGTGAAAACCGCAAGATGCAGGCATTCCACTCAAAAGGCATATTGGACTCACCGAAGGCTGAAGCAGTGTACTTTTAGTTACGCCCATCCAAAGACAATGACATCGGGACATCGTAACATGAGATTTTATAATTTTTTGGAGGAGTAATTAATCATGTAAACCCGTCAGTCTCTGTGGCGCAATCGGTCAGCGCGTTCGGCTGTTAATTGAAATCTTAACACAAGCACGGGGGTCTGAGGGTTTTCTTGTACAGCCCATGTCCTTCTCTAAATCTGCAAAAAAGTTTCTAGTTAAAACATGTGCCACATTTGCAACATAACTTTTAAGCCATGCTTGTTTAAACTAATGTAAATTACTGATAATCAATGCTATCGCCTCAAATTAGCTATCATTAATTCAGTGTAGGGTTAGAGACATCAAGTTCAAATCCCATGCTGTTCCAGGCGCTGTAGCTGTCAGTCAAGGTGCCTGTTTGTTAAATAGGAGATATTGGGCTCAAATCCCGTCAGTGTCTCGATGTTTTTTTTGCAACACTTTCTCAGTTTGTTTTCAAACCTCGTGAATGCAAGCCAAATTCTATTCGTTTTGAATAAAATCCCAATGGATCCACAGAGTTTGATGTTTACTACAGTGTTTTCTTAAAAAAAAATGCCATTTTAAATGTGGATTAAACCAGGACTCAGAAAGAAACACTACTTCAGATGGGTTCCAAATCACTTTGTTACAAGTAGTTTGTCTGGATATTCACCAGAGTAAGCATCTTGTAGTTTAAGACAGCAGAGTGGCGCAGCGGAAGCGTGCTGGGCCCATAACCCAGAGGTCGATGGATCGAAGCCATCCTCTGCTATGATTTATGTTTCAGGTGACTATTTGACTGATTCTTGATTTGAAAACAAGGCCAACACTCATTCAGACTGCAGCTGTCTTCTCTAACTCTTTGGGAATTACACCTATGATTCCTGCTAAAATGAGAGGTAAAACATCTTATGAATCAATCTAAACAGTACAGTTGCAATCCATTCAAAGCCCTGAGAATACAATGACTTGAATGAATGAGAAATTTCACAGGTTTGTGCGTGACATTTTCATGGAACCCAGCATTCATGATGTTGAAGCCTGAGGTCTGCCTATATGAGAACCCTCTAAATTTGGTGTTGTGTGTGCTCGGCTGTACATGAGGTGGTCAGGTATGTTGCAAACTACTTTATGATGAAACACAGGACCTTGCTATCATTTATTTCCTTGCTTATTTTTAGAGGTTAGAAGGAAAGTAAAAAGACCTTGTTCCCACCCTGTTTCGAACAGGGGACCTTTCGCGTGTGAGGCGAATGTGATAACCACTACACCATGGAAACTGCTGCAAGTCGCAGACCTTTATCAAGACTTACAAGTTGATTTTCGGCCAATGGAAAACATGGTGCTCGCTAGTCTTATTACTGTTATTAGCTGCATTGCGTTTCTTGCCTTTTGTGGATGTTGTTAAATCCCTTGTGCACGTAGAATGTGTTCTACTTTGTAGCATGTTTTGTCTGTCGCTTTTCAAATGTTCTTCTTCTTAACCGAGTTCATAAATCTCTTTTACTCCACGGGCATTGGTGGTTCAGTGGTAGAATTCTCGCCTGCCACGCGGGAGACCCGGGTCCGATTCCCGGCCAATGCATTCTGTTGCTTTTATTACATTTTAACTAATATTCATAAGGGACAAAACCAATGTTTGTGACAACCGCAAGATGCAGGCATTCCACCCAAAAGGAATATTGGACTCACCGAAGGCTGAAGCAGTGTACTTCTAGTTACGCCCATCCAAAGACAATGACATCGGGACATCGTAACATGAGATTTTATAATTTTTTGGGGAGTAATTAATCATGTAAACCAGTCAGTCTCTGTGGCACAATCAGTCAGCGCGTTCGGCTGTTGACTGAGAGGATGGTGGTTCAAGCCCACTCAGGGACGAAATCTTGACAAATTGGCTATCATTAATTCAGTGTAGGGTTATAGACATCAAGTTGAAATCCCATGCTGTTACAGGCGTTGTAGCTGTCAGTCAAGGTGCCTGTTTGTTAAATAGGAGATGTTGGTCTCAAATCAGAGAAGTAAGGCTACACCTTAAGTCAACAATTTTGATGGATGGGGGGCGGGGCCAAAGGTCAAGGGAGAACAAAGGAAAGGTCAAGGGGCGGGGCTAGAGAACAAAGGGAACAAAGGAAACAGAGGAAACAAAGGAAACAAAAGAAACAAAGGCAACAGGTTCTCATGAATATGAATGAGGTTGACCATCTGGCAAATTTGATGGATGCGGGGTAAAATGCAGTTGAATATTAATGAGGTTCGTGGGAAAAATGAGGAGGGGGTTACAACACTCAGTAAACGGTTACAAAACTCAGTAAACGGTGGCGCGGTTGGTATTTTGGAAGCAGTAAAAACTTTGTGAGTACGCTACAGAAATTCATTCATTTCAGCCATGATTAGCGAAACACCGGTGACCATTTATAAAAATAGTGTGTTGAAAACTTACGTCGACGCCCCGCAGAAAAGTAGGGTTTTTCTGAGTCATACTCAAATGCCGGCATCCGAGTCTTAGCGTGAGAAATGGGGTTTGTGTTACGTCTTCGACGCATGGCTGCGATTGTTGTGTTCCTTCCAAGGTAGGAGACAAGCAGGAGTGTCGTGGAGTTAAGATGAAGTATTATTTTAATAAATTAAAGGCAAGACAAAAATACAAAACTGAGGACGCTAGCAAGCGTGGAGCAGAACAAAACCAAAATGTCACCAAAGGTGAAAAACGAGGAAAGCTAGACTTTGCTACAGCGATGAGAAAAAAAAAACATGAGACGTAAATGTTGCCTACAGCAAACATTGACCCAGCAACTACTGCTGGGTGACCGCACACTATAAAGGGGAGTGATTAACCAAAACACCTGGCGAGAACACTAATTGCTAAACTAAGACAGGTGAGGAGAATCAGTGCCCATGGAAACCAACAGTAAACAGGGAAAGAGGGTGCTCCCAGGAAACAGACTAACACAGAAACATTACCAAAAACATACATCATGCCATGATCCGGGTAACGGATCATGACATAACCCCCCCCTTAAGGGACGGATCCCAGACGCCCCAAACTAGAAACCCCTCCCCTAAAAAAAAAAACCTCCAGAATAAGTCAAAAGTCACGGGAGGGTGGAGGGAGGTCTTGGTGGTGGGCCGCCCAGCCATGTGTCCCCGAAGCCACCGGGGACAAGTCAGGTGGCGGCGGCGAGTAGATTGTCGCCGCCTTTGTCGAGGCGGGCGACCTCGGAATGGCCATGTCTGTGGCCGTTGAGGCGGACGAGACTGACGCCAGAACCTCAGCAGTCTTTGAGTCCTACACCCAAGTCCTGGGCGTCGCTGCTGTTGGCGCCAAAAGCGTCCATAAAAAGTCCAGAGACGAGGAGGTGGGCGGCGCCGTGGTGTGGCCCGCCAGACACGAGTAGGTGGGCGGCGCCGTGGTGCGGCCCGCCTGACATGAGGAGGTGGGCACGTCGTCGGCGAAGCAGGCGTAGAAGCCGTGGGAGGCGTGGTAGGCGAGGCAGGTGTGGAAGCCGCGGGAAGCGTCATCGCCGTGGAAACAGGAAGCGTCGTCGCCGTGGAAGCAGGAGGCGTCGCCGTGGAAGCAGCAGGAGGCGTCGCCATGGAAGCAGGAGGCATCGCCATGGAAGCAGGAGGCTCGTCTGTCGGCGTGGGCGGAGCCAGAGGCGGAGCAGGCGGCTCGTCTGCCGGCGTGGGCAGAGCCAGAGGCGGAGCAGGCGGCTCGTCTGCCGGCGTGGGCAGAGCCATAGGCGGAGCAGGCGGCTCGTCTGCCGGCGTGGGCGGAGCCATAGGCGGAGCAGGCGGCTCGTCTGCCGGCGTGGGCGGAGCCATAGGCGGAGCAGGCGGCTCGTCTGCCGGCGTGGGCGGAGCAGGCGGCTCGTCTGCCGGCGTGGGCGGAGCAGGCGGCTCGTCTGCCGGCCTGGGCGGAGTCAGAGGCGGAGCAGGCGGCTCGTCTGCCGGCGTGGGCGGAGCCAGAGGCGGAGCAGGCGGAGCAGGCGGCTCGTCTGTCGGCGTGGGCGGAGCAGGCGGCTCGTCTGCCGGCGTGGGCGTAGCAGGCGGCTCGTCTGCCGGCGTGGGCGGAGCAGGCGGCTTGTCTGCCGGCGTGGGCGGAGCCAGAGGAGCAGGAAGTAGGGCCGAAGCAGACAGCTCCCCCGCTGGAGGAGAGGCAGGCAGCAACCTCAGTGGAATGAGGTCTGCTTGCCCCGCTGACACGCTACCAGCACTGGCCCCCCCCTCAGGAAGCAGATTCCAGATGCTAGATGGAGCTGGTGGGGGGAGCGCTTGTGCGGGTTCGGCGGGAGCAGAGGGCACGGGCGGGTGGGCTCTAGGAAGCCTGGGAGCTGGCCTTGTGCGTGAGCGCCGCTGGCGTCTTTCTGGACAATTGCCAGCAGGTGGTGTCTGAGGGGAGGAGAAGCCGCACGGGAAGAGCCTGGCAGACAACGTTGGGGGAAAAGTGTCCATTTCGCAACCCTCATACGCATGTGCCTCTGTGCCTGCCCACTGCCCGAGCCTTCGCTTACCGGGTGGCGTGGACGATGTCCGGGTGGCTTGAGAGTGGGGGAGGAAGCGGGTCTCTGCTTCCGTCAACTTCGCCATCAGCTGCCCCCATGCCACCAGAGCGCCGGCCGGAAGGTCTTCTTCGGACAGCTCCGCTTCGTCTTCGCTCTCCCATGGCTGGACGTCCGCTCTGAGCTCCCGGAGGATGTCTTGCTTGTCCATGTTGGACAGGAACACTTCGTCTGGCTGGGTCAATCTGTTACGTCTTCGACGCATGGCTGCGATTGTTGTGTTCCTTCCAAGGTAGGAGACAAGCAGGAGTGTCGTGGAGTTAAGATGAAGTATTATTTTAATAAATTAAAGGCAAGACAAAAATACAAAACTGAGGACGCTAGCAAGCGTGGAGCAGAACAAAACCAAAATGTCACCAAAGGTGAAAAACGAGGAAAGCTAGACTTTGCTACAGCGATGAGAAAAAAAAAACATGAGACGTAAATGTTGCCTACAGCAAACATTGACCCAGCAACTACTGCTGGGTGACCGCACACTATAAAGGGGAGTGATTAACCAAAACACCTGGCGAGAACACTAATTGCTAAACTAAGACAGGTGAGGAGAATCAGTGCCCATGGAAACCAACAGTAAACAGGGAAAGAGGGTGCTCCCAGGAAACAGACTAACACAGAAACATTACCAAAAACATACATCATGCCATGATCCGGGTAACGGATCATGACAGTTTGGAAGCTTACTCTGAGTCGTACTCAAATGCCGGCATCCGAGTCTTAGCGTGAGAAATGGGGTTTGGAAGCTTACGGGATGGATGGATTTTTGGATACGTTTTCAGATACGAGGCGGGAGATGTCTGCTTATTTCAGCTGAAAGAAAAAAGAGACGGAAGCCCTTTCGCGATTTGCTGTGGCGGGATCCTTCTCCGGTCGATAAACGCGTAAAAGAAAGCTTGTCTACTTACCCGACGATGGCTGAGTTGAGTGAGAGAAGAATTCTGTTCAGCGCTACTTGGGAGACGAAATCTTCGGCCGCGGGTCGTTGGTTTTTCCGCGCCAGTCTTCGTGCTCCTAAAATCACCGGTCCCTATCCGACCGAGCCCGACGTCTTTTCCCTGGAGACTTTCAACTCTGAATGTGGGGTGTTTACACCGGTTGTGGTCGTTCCCATCGTGGCATGGCGAGAGCGTATGGGGGAAATGAAGGAGAAGATTGACAACCGGTTTCGAAGCAGTCGGAATTGGAAAAGCATGCTGACGTTGGAAAGAAAATTGTCCTTTGAGGACACACCCCCGGCGGAGGACGAAAGAATCACCCCCGCTTCAGTTTCGCCCAATCCCCTTTGAAAACACCCCACCCCTGCAATTTTTGACCAATCCACATCAGATCTCCCGCTTTTTTGGATCGGTAAAGAAAATGCCAAACAAGACAATTAGACAAACTCGAACCATCATTGAACATGACTGATGAACCATCCACTTCCCCCACGAACCAATACATTTAGATTGGGGTATGTTGTTTCTTTATGGACAAAGACGTTAATATTCTAGTTTTCATGTTAGCATTTCAGCTTGCGTGCTGGAACCAGTCATTCCGTGCAGTTATCAATCGTGTTTTTTTTTTATAATCTTCATTTAAAATGGTAATACTAACCGTTTTACCATGTTTATCAATTATACCCTTTATTGTTACATCCTTAGTGCCAACTAACAATAAAGATGGCAACTTTGTTCAGAAATATTTATTCATACCGTAAATGTGCTGTTCATTACGCTGTTACATGAATACTAATAACTCTATTAAAGTGTTTTCCATTTTATAGCAAGGATGGGAAAAGTGCTGATAAAAAACTAGTAATCAATGTTTTGAGGACAGTCCAAAATAGCAGCAATAAATACAAACAAAACAACACCAAAGCTTTTTTGTTTGATGGCGATGTGTTAAGAAAGACGCACATATGTATATAGACAAAATTAGCTGGCAGACTTTGGACTAAAAGCTTTTTTTTTTGACTCAACATCGTCTCACTGTAGTTAGTTAGCTAGCTTCAGGAATTCATCAGGAATACAAAACACATTAAGGTCTTACAAACAACACACGTTTTGCCTCTAACAATAAACACTCTAAAACCTTTACAAATTAAAACTTATAAAAAAATATTTTAAAACTCATATAATAGTAGAACAATATTTATAATGTTTGTTCTGCTAAGGAAAGTATATTATTTAGGTGTGTTGCTAATGTTTTATACATGTGTTTATTTATTTTAAATAACACTTTGTTAAAATATTTCAAGGTATTAGTTATTTTTGAGCACATTTGACAATTCCGTGATAATTTATGATAACCGTGATATTTTGGTCACAATAACTGTGATATGATTTTATTTTATTTTTTTATATTTATAATTCACATAAACTTGTTGCAATGCCTCCATGTTTGTTTTGTGTTCTAACATTAGGGAAAGTCTGTATTGTTTATTATGGTTGTTTGGCACAGTTTATTCCCAACACGTTATACGTTTTATTGAAGTACATCACAGATTAACACTTGGACATGTCCGAGAAGGAGTATGAAGAAGCGGAGCTAATTTACTGTTTTTGGCCAAATCGCAAGATTTTGTGCCATTCCCTCCCCTTGCGACAGACCCATGATGAGCTGACATGGGCTACATTCATCCATCATCCAGTGTAGTAATCTGGCCCATAATATTTCGGGGTAGATGTAAAAAAAAAAAAGTTATGTCCTTTATGAGGGAGGCGTTCATGACAGAAAATAATTAAGAACCACTGCACTACAATAGGAAAATTCAATAAAACATAAAGGAATGCTGAATAAATGTAGAATTTATTTTAATTCATATGTTGAGAGAGTAAATGGAGTACGAGGGGTTGGGAGGAATCCAACAGTTATGTTTATTGTGCAGAAAATCTTTTTTTTTTTCAAGGAGTAGTGGATGCCCCAGCTGTATTATTTATATATTGGCTTTTAACACTACGTGAGTTGTGTGGTCTTCTGTCCTCTGTTGTCCTGTGTGGTTAGGGTTAGGGTTATAAATTTTGATGTCTATTTTACTGTTTTAATTGGTTTTACCCTTTAAAATCGTTTTTAATCATATTTATTTTTTATATTGTCTCTGTATTGGTTTTCTATTCATTTATTCTTTGTTTTTATTCAGTCATTGGTGTAGCATAATATTGTTTTTAATATTATTTTTAATATCGTTTTTAATATTGTTTTTAATATTGTTTTTAACATGGCTGTGCAGCACTTTGGAAACATTCTTGTTGTGTAAATGTGCTATATAAATAAAGTGGATTGGATTGGATTGGATTATGTTCTCTGAGGAGGCTTACCACGCCAACCCATGGGGCCGTATTTATCAAGCGTCTTAGAGTGCCATTTTACACTTAAGTCCTGAGAATTTGCGAAATGTAGTCCTACTCTCAAACTTAAGAATAAAAGCTATTTATCAACTTTCTTAAGTCTAAGAATCACTCCTACTCTCCATGATATTTAAGAGACCTTCAGAGGTGTCTTAAGTGGTTAGGAGTTGCCAGTGTGACACCCACAAACAGTTGTTATTGTGTATTTTTATAATTTGTTTTGATAATATTCAGGGGAAAAATATTTAATGGTGACACTAGGATACCAACAGATTGTTAAACAACAGCTAACTACTGACAGCAGGGGGCAGTGTAGGTCTGTTTCACCGTGGGAGTCTCCTGTACACTGACGTACTTCCGCCCAAACTTCACAATCCTGTGGAATTTGGGAAAGCGACAAATTATCAACTTTTTGATAATTTGTTGATACTTATCAAACAAACAGGTTAGTATTGTGTATGGACACAATACTAACCTGCAGTATTTCTGACTCAGAGATAGAAATACAAAACTTTTCGGTTATCAGAAAGGATAGGAATAAACACGGTGGGGGCGTTTGTATGTATATTCACCAGGATATTAAATACATAACTCGCACTGATCTTAACCACAATAACCTGGAATCTGTGTGGGCGGAAATCAAATTTAAAAATGCTAAGCCGGTACTAATAGGGACTGTTTATAGACCCCCTAATCAGAGTGATTTCTATGGGGCTTTGGAAGAATGCTTGGCGGGGACAGACAACATGGAGAAAATTATAACTGGGGATCTGAACACAGATATTCAACGCAAAGATGCGCCTGTCTTCAGATCCTTCAGCAAGTTTTGTAATCTGCACGGTCTTTCCCAGCTAATAGCGCTACCCACAAGGGTGTGTGATTCCACCCAATCAACCATAGATCTCATTCTCACTTCAGACCGGCCTAAAATAAAAAATAGTGGGGTCATGATCTGTGGTCTTAGCGACCACTATCTAACCTTCTGCACCCGTAAAATAGCTAAACCTAAAGCCAATGGCCACATAACAGCCCAATCCAGATCCCTCAAAAAATACTCCAATGACAATTTCAATTTAAAATTAGATGAGTGGGACTGGTCCCCTGTGCTCGCGAGCAACCTGGTCGACGTCGCTTGGGATCGCTTCAAAACGGCGTTCCTAAAGATACTAAATGACATGGCTCCCGTGAAAACAGTCAGGATCAAAGCCCGCTCGGAACCATGGATGAATCCGGACCTATTAGCTGCCATAAAAGACAGAGACAGGAAATACTCTGAATACCAAAAATGTAAAACAGAAGTAGATAAACAACCCAATAATATCAACCTCAAATTACTCCTTTCAACTCTCAAAAAGCAATGCAATAAATTAAGAAATAAGTCAACCAACCTGACTAAATCCTTAAAAAAAAATTACATTAACGACAAAATAGAGGAAAACACGAATAAGCCACGTGAGCTCTGGAAAATTCTCAACAACCAGCTTCCTGGTTGCAGCCAGAAACTTAAAACAAGACTCACCAACATCAGCATCAAGGAGGGTGACTCCCTCATTACAGACAAAATGGAGGTAGCTAGCAGACTTAACATCTTTTTCACCAGCATAGCCGCAACTCTTGTCAACAAGCTGTCCCACCACTCTGGTCGCTTTGGTGTAGAACACATTAAAGCCTTCTACAGAAAGCTAGGAGTATCCAACAATGATTTCAAATTAGAAATGGTCACAGCTGATGAGGTGTTTAAAAATTGAGCGCGCTCCACCCTAACAAGGCCACCGGCCTTGATAATATTCCCTCCAGATTCCTCAGGGACTCTGCCTCCATCATTGCCCCGATCATCACGCACATAATAAACCTATCAATTACACAAGGCCAAGTACCAAAAGATTTTAAGATAGCAAGAGTAACTCCCCTCTTTAAAAAAGGAAGCAAATTGGAACCTGGCAACTACCGACCTGTTTCTATTCTCAGCTCCATTTCGAAAGTAATGGAGAAAATAGTTTATGAACAGGTCGATAGTTACCTTGCCACTAATAAACTCATGTACAAATTCCAATCCGGCTTCAGAACTAACCACTCCACTGACACATGCCTTCTCTATCTGACCGACCACATCAAACATGAGGTGGACGCGGGCAAATACTGCGGCATGGTCATGCTGGACCTTCAGAAGGCCTTTGACACCGTTAACCACGCTATACTGTTGGATAAGCTCAGAGCAATCGGATTTAACAAAACCTCTTGGAGCTGGATGCAGTCTTACTTGGAGGGGAGGGAGCAGGTGGTAGAGGTGAACGGCACCGTGTCCCCCCCCCTCTCGGTGAGCTGTGGAGTCCCCCAAGGCAGTATATTGGGACCTTTACTGTTCCTAATATACATAAACGACATGTCATCGGCATGTGACTGTGAATTGTTTTTGTTTGCGGATGACTCTGCCCTGCTGGTATCCGGCAAGGACAAGTCACAGGTGGAGAAAATCCTCAGTGCTGAGCTCTGTAGAACTTGCACCTGGCTCGCTGACAACAAGCTATCCATCCACTTGGGTAAAACAGAATCCATCCTGTTTGGGTCCCACATCAAACTTAAGAGAGTCAATCACTTCACCATAAAAGTAGGTGACAGTGTCATCACCAGGAAAGATGAGGTCACCTACCTAGGTTCCATTCTAGAGGCTAACCTTTCCTGTGATAAAATGGCAACCAAGGTAATCAAAAAGGTTAACCAACGAACGAGATTTCTCTACAGAATTTCCTCTCTGGTCAATAAAAGCACCTTGAGGATTCTGGCGGGAACTCTCGTTCAACCCTTTTTCGATTACGCATGCACCTCCTGGTACCCTAGCACCTCCAAAACCCTCAAATCTAAACTCCAAACATCTCAGAACAAGCTAGTCAGGTTACTTCTAGACCTCCACCCCAGATCCCACCTCACTCCTACCCACTTCTCTAAAGTGGGCTGGCTCAAGGTGGAGGACAGAGTTAAACAACTTGCACTGAGCCTAGTCTATAAAATCCGCTACACCTCCCTGATACCGAAGTACATGTCAAACTACTTCCTTAACGTAAATGACCGCCATAACCACAACACCAGGGGGTGCTCCACTAACCACGTTAAACCCAGATTCCGAACTAACAAAGGTCTTAACTCATTCTCTTTCTATGCCACATCAATGTGGAATGCGCTCCCAACAGGTATAAAAGAAAGGGCATCTCTATCCTCCTTCAAAACCGCTATAAAAGTTCACCTCCAGGCAGCTACAACCCTAAACTAACACCCTCCCCGGATTGCTAATAATCAAATGTAAACAATCAAATGCAGATTCTTTTTCTTATGCCTTCTGATCTCTCTCTCTCTCTCTCTCTCTCTTTGTCCACTACTTGATGTCCATATCCCCACCCCCCCACCCCCCACCCCAACCCCCCCTCCACACTCCTGATTGTAAATAATGTAAATAATTCAATGTGATTATCTTGTGTGATGACTGTATTATGATGATAGTATATATGATAGTATATATCTGTATCATGAATCAATTTAAGTGGACCCCGACTTAAACAAGTTGAAAAACTTATTCGGGTGTTACCATTTAGTGGTCAATTGTACGGAATATGTACTTCACTGTGCAACCTACTAATAAAAGTCTCAATCTCAATCAATCAGTCCATACTGCAGGTTAGTAATGACTTTAAAGCAGCTATAATTGAAACACAAATAATTTTGTGATAATGTGCAATCACTGAGCTTTAGTTTGATGTGAGGATGATGACATTTGGTGTTCGTTTTGGGACATTGTAATGTAATGCAAAGTGGGCTGCTGCAGTTTATTTTTCTATTAATATTTTTCTAATCACTTCTGTAAAAGTGACAAGTGCAATGAGGCTGGTTACTGGGGTTCAATCCCCACCTTCTACCATCCTAGTCACGTCCGTTGTGTCCTTGGGCAAGACACTTCACCCTTGCTCCTGATGGCTGCTGGTTAGCGCCTTGCATGGCAGCTCCCGCCATCAGTGTGTGAATGTGTGTGTGAATGGGTGAATGTGGAAATACTGTCAAAGCGCTTTGAGTACCTTGAAGGTAGAAAAGCGCTATACAAGTATAACCCATTTATAATTATTTATTTAAATGTGTACAATATGAGTTTGTTTTTGTATTATAACTTTCTATATTGTTTATTGGTCCAGTTCTGCCAATGTTGTTAGCATTAGCCACTGTCTGCTTTCTGTGTGCACTGTAGTGGTGCAGCTACTCACACGTGGGCTTTGTCAAAGCTATGTAGTAATACTACAATGATGCAGACACTGTAGTAACAGTATTATGCTGGAAATGAAAATGAGAGATATTGATGAGGAGAACAAATGATGTAAAATGAGAATGGTGTTATGTGTTATGTAGTGTGAATTTGAATAATGACAGAATGATTGTTATATTGATTATTATTGTGATAATATAAAAAATATGAACATTGAAAAGACAATGGAAAAAAACAAAAGAAATAGACAGAATATATTTTGTGTGGTTCAATAAAAACACAATCCTGTGGAATTTGGGAAAGCGACAACACGTTTCAATTTGTGATCCTTGTGTCCATACTGCAGGATAATTATAAGCTGTAACCAGGTACCCAAGCTGGGACCTGTAACAGTTTCTTGGGGGCTCGTCCGGGATTCAGCGCCACCTACAGGCCAAGGTTGGAAGCTGATCCACTACAATAGATGACATCGAGAGCTGCGCGGCCGCTGCAATTGATGAATGCTGGGGAAGAAGGACAGGTGTGAGCATCACGGTGATTGTTTGACAGAAGTAGAGACTGCGTCGACTTGCTGGACTGTGGGTGTCTGACGTGAGGAAGAGGAGAAGAGTACCAATGGCTGATGGAGAAAGGAAGAGATTAATGTGGGACATTAAGAAGAGCCTGTTCTGCCTGTCACCAAGCAACCTCTTTGACATTGCCAACAACGTGGGCCCAGTGCCAGGAGAAGAACAGCCAAAACTGGAGAAAGAAGATCACGAGGGTTGCTTTGATCACATCTGTGAGTTTATTTATAGCGAGCATCACATTAACAAAGAAGACGAAGGTATGACAGATTTTTTGCTACTGAAAGATGTTGTTGATGCTGCATTACAGTCTCAAAAAGTGGTAAAATTTGTAAAACCTGTTGAAAGTAATACCGTTGATGGTGATGCTAGTGTTCATGTGGGGCCAACTGATTCTACTCAGGCAGTGGTAACCAGTGCAGCCATGCCTGCTCAGTCAAATGACTCCATTAACACTACTACTGCAAATACAGACCATGTTACCCCAAGCAGTGATAACATTGATACTGCTATGCCTGACTCAGTTGGTGCTGCACAAAATGTTGAGCTACAAATAATGTTATTAAGCTATGCAGAGCTTGGGGAACAACTTAAACAATATATTGACACACCTACCACACAGTCACTCACCTCACAACATTCACTCTCACCACCAGCTGTACGGAACAAATATTTATACACACCACACATTTCATACACACCACACACTTGCTACCAACCTGGACACAATACTCATCAGCCAGAAGAGAAGGTGGTCTCCCTCAGAGAACTCTCTTATCTTCACCGAAGAGAATTCAAAATTCAAGGGGGTCAAATTGGCGATAACACATCAGACATTACATACGGTAATGTGTGCCGACAGATTGATGAGGGAATCCAAGAGGGTTTTAGTGACTCTGAAATTGTCAGGTCTGTGCTCAGGATTATTAAACCTGGCAGTTTCAAGGATATGTTGAGTAACAAAGATGATGTGACTGTGGAGGAACTGAAAGGGTTTTTGCAATCACACCTCAGAGAAAAGGATAGCACTGAACTGTTTCAAGAGTTGATGTGTGCAAAACAGAATGACAATGAAACACCCCAGCAGTTCCTTTACAGAGTAATTGGCCTCAAACAGAAGATACTGTTTACATCACGCCTTCCGGATGCAAACATCAAGTACAGCAAAGAGACTGTCCAAGACATTTTCTTACACACAGTGTATCAGGGGCTGGGACACAGACACAATGACATCCGGTGGGAGTTAAAACCCCTCCTCTCAGACAACAATGTGAAAGATGAGGTGATCCTTAAGCATGTGATGAGAATAACCACTGAAGAGAGTGAGAGGCAACGGAGGTTGGGCTCAACCCCCCGCCAAAACCAAACTAAAGCCCACAGTGCACAACTCGAGGCAAACGCAGCACAAGCCCAAGGTGCTAAGCAGCAGAATGTTGAACAGGCAGTTGGAATGGACATTATTCAACAGCTGTCAGCAAAGATTGAGGCACTTACCAAAGTGGTTGACTTACTAAAACAACCAACACAGGTACAACCACCAGAACAGTCGTGTCAATGTCCCTAGAGGAAATCGACGACTGCTGGGAGAGAGAGGACTAGTGGCTGTCCTAAGTGTGTGGAGCAGGGCCTGTCACTTTGTCGTCATTGCTTCATCTGTGGTGAAGAAGGTCACAGGGCTGTGGGGTGTCTAAAAAGACAGAAGAACCAGGGAAACTGGAGCCGGTCACTTCAAGGGGGAAACCAGTGATCGGACACCAACCGCCCCAGCTCCGTGGTGTCCAAGACAGCCAGACTAATACAGAGGACACGACCAAAACAAAACCTTCACTATATATCGCTCCAGTAGTAGCCTGTGCGAAACAGAGACATGGACAGAGAAATATAACCACTGAATTGCCATCATCAGACCCACTGAATGCGAAAAATGAACTAGTTGCAAGACTAATTGGGAGAAAAGCGCTAATTCAATGTCACCTGAATGGGCTAGCTGTGAATGCTTTGTTGGTTACTGGGGCCCAAGTGAGTATGATTGACCGGGCGTGGAAAGACAAACACTTCCCTCATCTTGAGACCCAGCCGCTCACTGAGCTGATGGAAGAAGAGGATGAGCTGGGAGTATATGCAGTGAATAGAGACCTCATCCCACTTACCTGGTAATGAAGACCCTAACCTGTTGATCAGTGTCCCATTCCTCGTGAGTAGCATGGCTTTGGAGAGGCGCTGCTTGGTTTCAATGTCGTGGGGGAGCTGATCCGGGGGCAACCAGAGAAACTCATCCCAACACTGATTACTTTACTCTGCGGGGCCATCTCCATCACAAATGACAAAGCAGAGGCCATAGTGAGCTGTGTATCTATCACAACACCCAGCATGCAACACGGACGCCTGAGGCTAGGCCAACATGACATGGTCATCCCTGCTGGTCAGGTTTCATGGATAAAGTGCAAAGTCCCACCCAGCATGAGTCCATCTAGCCCTCTCTTGTTTGCGCCAGACAAGTGCAGCGTGCCACTAGAACAACTTGATGTGGGTGAAGGCTTGCTCGAAATACAGAACCAGAAGCGACCATATGTGACAGTGCCAGTTGGGAACAATACTAAGCATGACATCACTCTGCCTCGAAAGACTGCCCTGAGAAATGTTCAGACAATAGCAAAAGTAGTTGAAACATACTCACCTGACAACACTGAAACGGACCGGTTGGGGGTTGACGTGAAGATAAACAGTGTCAGCACTTCAACGGCTGATGAAAGTCCATCCTTGTGGGACCCCCCAGTTGATATCACCCACCTAGAAGAGAAACATCAAGAGACAGTAAAGAAGATGCTGTATGAAGAATCGGCAGCTTTTTCACGAGACAGCGACGATATCGGCTGTATTCCAAGTTTGGAGATGGCGATCAATCTCAAAGACGACATTCCTGTTCAGAGAGCGTACTCTACCATCCCAAAGCCATTCCTCAAAGAGGTCAAAGAATACATCCAGGATCTCCTGACAAAGGGGGGGATAGTGAAATCCACATCCTCCTACTCAGCACCAATGGTGTGTGTTCGGAAAAAAGATGGAACTCTGCGCCTCTGCGTAGATTACCGGCTTCTCAACCAGAAGACCGTTCCAGACCGACATCCCTTACCCCGTATCCAGGACCTAACAGACTCCCTTGGTGGCTATTCCTGGTTTAGCATATTGGACCAGGGAAAAGCCTACCACCAGGGGTTTGTGGAGCAGAGGTCCAGACACCTGACGGCCTTCGTCACACCCTGGGGGCTCTACGAGTGGGTACGTATCCCATTCGGCCTCACTAACGCACCCGCAGCCTTCCAGCGGAGCATGGAGGAGATGCTAGGCCCCTTGAGGGACGAGCACTGCATCCCCTACCTCGACGATGTCCTATGCTACGCAAGGTCATTTCAAGAACACATGGAGATAGTACGCAAGGTCCTTAAAGCGCTCCAACAATATGGTGTGAAACTGAAGCCTGAGAAATGCGAACTGTTTAGTCGAGAAGTCCGGTATGTGGGGAGGCTGGTGTCAGCAGAGGGAGTCAGAATTGATCCAAAGGATCTGGAGGCAGTGGTGTCCCTTAAGACCAAAACTCCACAGACAGTGGGAGACATGAGACGCCTTCTCGGATTCCTAAGTTACTACAGATCGTACATCCAGGACTTCTCACGGATTGCCAGACCTCTTTATGAACTACTGCAAGTAAAGCCTGAGATGCAAGGGTCCCTGGCACGCAAAGGGAAGTCCAAAGGACCGCAGCTATCCTCCAGAACTCCTGTAGAGTGGACAAGAGAACATCAGATGACACTTGAGCGACTCCTGGACATGCTCACAAGCCCACCGGTACTGGCCTATCCCGACTTCAACCAGCCGTTCGTGCTGCATACCGATGCGTCCGAGCAGTGGCTCGGAGCGATCCTGTACCAGCAGCAAGAGGGGAAGTTGAGGGCCATTGGGTATGGTTCGAGAACATTAACCCCTGCAGAGAGAAACTACAACCTACACAGTGGGAAGTTGGAGTTTCTCGCCTTGAAATGGGCAGTGTGTGAGAAGTTCAGGGACTATCTGTATTACACCCCTCACTTCACGATATATACAGACAATAACCCGCTCACCTACATCATGAGCAGTGCCAAGCTAAATGCTGTAGGGTATCGATGGGTAGGGGAACTGTCTGATTTCCGTTTTGATGTGAAGTATCGCCCGGGCAAGGTAAACATCGATGCAGATACGCTGTCACGGATCCCGCTAGACATTGACAAATACATGTCCGCTTGCACTGAGGAGTTAACCCAAGATGTGGTGTGTGCAACGTGGGAGGGAAACAGAGCGGCTCAGAGGAAAGATGTCGCCTGGATCGCTGCCCTACACATCTCCTCTCTGAACACCAGACAGCAGCCACCTGCACTCCTGCCAACGATAAGCCATGATGAGCTGGTGAGAGCACAGCGAGAAGACCCGGCTATTGGAGAGATTGTGAAGTTCAAGGAGACAAGTACAGCACTCACTGATGAGATGCGGAAAGCAGCCAATGTACATACCAGGAAGCTCTTACATGAGTGGAGTAAGCTACACTTGGAGAATGAACTCCTGTACAGACGGACTGATTCCAGACAGCAGCTTGTCCTACCTGCAAAATACAGACCTGTGGCATTGAAACATCTTCATGACGAGATGGGACATGTTGGTACGGAGAGGGTGCTCAACCTGGCTAGAGAGCGGTTCTACTGGCCCTATATGAAGAGGGAGATTGAGGACTATGTTACCAGGAGGTGCCCATGCATCAAACAGAAGAAACCTGTCGCTCACATGCGGGCCCCTATGGGCAGTATAACGACAAGCTTCCCTCTAGAACTCGTCTGCATTGACTACCTACACCTTGAGACTAGCAAGGGAGGTTATCAATACATCCTGGTTGTAATTGACCACTTCACACGATTTGCACAAGCGTACGTTACGAAGAACAAGTCAGGTCATACCGCAGCAGAACGCATATATAACGACTTCGTCCCACGTTTTGGTTATCCGGCCAAGCTGCACCACGACCAAGGCCGTGAGTTCGAGAATGAACTGTTTCGGACATTGCAGAAACTCTCAGGAGTTGGACATTCCAGAATGTCACCATATCACCCACAAGGCAACCCAGCAGAGAGGTTTAATCGCACCTTATTGCAAATGCTGAGAACGCTGGCAGACCGAGAAAAGGAGCGCTGGAAAGACCATCTACCACAAATGGTACATGCGTACAACTGTACCCGGCATGAGGCCACTGGCTACTCGCCACATTATCTGCTCTTTGGCCATCACCCACGCCTGCCAGTCGATCTGTTATTTGGGTTGATGGAAGAAACAGACCCAGTCACACCAAAAGGGTATGCACAGAAGTGGGCGAAGAGAATGTCCGAGGCTTATCACATTGCAAGCGAGAACAGCAAGCAGTCAAGTGCCAGAGGCAAGTCATATTACGACCAAAAGATGGAAGGATCTGCCCTGCAACCTGGAGACAGAGTGCTTGTGAGGAACCTCAGCGAACAAGGTGGTCCTGGAAAGCTAAGGTCGTAGTGGGAAAGAGCCATATACCTAGTCAAAGAACAGGTATCAGAAAACCCTGTGTACGTTGTGTATCAAGAAAGTGGTGACAAGCAGAAAACAAGAACCCTGCATCGTAATCTGTTGTTGCCTGTGAGTGACCTACCCGTCGAAACTCTTCCTGGTCCAGTGAACTCAGCACCTGAGGGAAGACAGAGAAAAATATGTTCAAGAGCTAGTGATGCAGAGCAACAGATGCTTGAGAGTGACAACTCGGAGGATTCAGAGGATGAACAGAGCACTGGACGCTATTGGCTAAGACTGCCTTTGAATAGGACAGAACGGAGAGACTCAGTCCATGAACCGACTTCAAGTCGAAGACAATCATATAATGAACCTGTAATGGAGGGAATAATGAGTGAAGAAGAATTCTTACCTGGTAGACTCCAACAACCTGTGAGGGAAGAAAGACACTTACCTGATCCAGTGGGAGTCTCTGAAAGGGAATACCGAGGACAACTACAAGAACAAAATGATGAAGAGTACATGCCTGATCGAGTTCCATCACCTGCAAGAGAAGAACTGAGGCAATCAGAAGGAACAAATGACGATGAACACTTACCACTAAACAGTGATGTCAGAAGATCGACCAGAGAGAGGAGACCACGACACATATTTACATATGATACACTTGGTCAGCCAACAGTAAACACAGTTGAGGCATACATACTATTCTGGGGTACACCCTATCATATTCCACTAGCATACCCACCCGCACCTTACATGCCACAAACATATAGTCCATACTTTGCACCCACTCATTGATTTCGAGTTGTGAAGAAACATTTATATTGAATATTTTGAGAATGTCAGGAGCCATTTTTATTTTGTCGGGGAATGTGTGACACCCACAAAAAGTTGTTATTGTGTATTTTTATAATTTGTTTTGATAATATTCAGGTAAATAATATTTAATGGTGACACTAGGATACCAACAGATTGTTAAACAACAGCTAACTACTGACAGCAGGGGGCAGTGTAGGTCTGTTTCACCGTGGGAGTCTCCTGTACACTGACGTACTTCCGCCCAAACTTCACAATCCTGTGGAATTTGGGAAAACGACAACACGTTTCAATTTGTGATCCTTGTGTCCATACTGCAGGTTAGTAATGACCTTAAAGCAGCTATAATTGAAACACAAATAATTTTGTGATAAAGTGCAATCACTGAGCTTTAGTTTGATGTGAGGATGATGACGTTTGGTGTTCGTTTTGGGACATTGTAATGTAATGCAAAGTGGGCTGCTGCAGTTTATTTTTCTATTAATATTTTTCTAATCACTTCTGTAAAGGTGACAAGTGCAATGAGCCTAAATGTGTACAATATGAGTTTGTTTTTGTATTATAACTTTCTATATTGTTTATTGGTCCAGTTCTGCCAATGTTGTTAGCATTAGCCACTGTCTGCTTTCTGTGTGCACTGTAGTGGTGCAGCTACTCACACGTGGGCTTTGCCAAAGCTATGTAGTGATACTACAATGATGCAGACACTGTAGTAACAGTATTATGCTGGAAATGAAAATGAGAGATATTGATGAGGAGAACAAATGATGTAAAATGAGAATGGTGTTATGTGTTATGTAGTGTGAATTTGAATAATGACAGAATGATTGTTATATTGATTATTATTGTGATAATGTAAAAAATATGAACGTTGAAAAGACAATGGAAAAAAACAAAAGAAAGAGACAGACTATATTTTGTGTGGTTCAATAAAAACACAATCCTGTGGAATTTGGGAAAGCGACAACACGTTTCAATTTGTGATCCTTGTGTCCATACTGCAGGATAATTATAAGCTGTAACCAGGTACCCAAGCCGGGACCTGTAACACCAGCAGGGGATGGCACTGAGGCGAGAGAGACGTGTGCGAACGTTCAGGGAGCGGAAGGATGTCCTGGCTTTGTTTGATCACGAGCAGCTGATCAAACGGTATCGTTTAGACAGAGCGGGTATTATTTTTGTCACAGATTTAATAATTTTCGATTCCTTGTTGATTCCTGCATGTGGCTGCAGTGGGCTAGTATGTATAGAGCCACCCACACCAGTTTCAAATTAGTTGCCTAATTAATGAATTGGAAAGAAAATGTTATGAGAGTAGCGTATGTGTGAGGTGAGTGATGTCAGTGAGTGTGTGGGCGAGAGAAGAGAGGGAACGGTAGCGTGAGTGCGGGCGGGGACTAGTTTGTTTTGTATTATTTTGTAGTTTATTGTCAAAATATACACTCCCATTGTCCACTTAAATATTTCTAAGATATTTCTTTATTCTTAGACAAGGGATTCCCTTCCGTGATTGGTCATTTCTATGGACACAGAAATGACGTCACCTAAAATTCCGTTTACGGCACATAGTAATGTCGTAATTCAGCTCTGAGTGTGACACTTAAGATTCAGTCCTACACTTCGCTGAAAGTGTGAGTAAGACGCTTGATAACTAACTTTTAAGTGCAGCTTTCAGCGAATAATTTATTTACTCTTAAGTCAACTCTTAGCAGACTTCTTAGGAGTAATTCTAAGAAGCTTGATAAATACGGCCCCAGATCTATACTCTTCTGCACTTCCCTGGAAGTTGAGACATTTTAGTCCTCGACTTCTTCTAAATTCTTAACTCACACTCAAGCAGTGAAGCAGTTTTGTTTACATTCAGGGTTTTCTCTTAAGAATGGGTTCCTCGTCTTCCACAGACCTTGTGGGAGGAAAGAATGCCCTGATTCAATGAGTTTAAATAGAGGCACGGTCGTTGCCACTAACACCTTGCTGTCCGTCGCTAACACTTAATGGTGGCAAATTTTGCTCGTTTAATTTCTCATTTAAAGCTGCTAAATATGTTTGGACTGTGGACCAACCTAAATCAAGATGACTAATGGGCTAATGTGCTTCCCCATAGCTGCTCCACAGGAAACAGAGGTGCTCCTCCCTAGAAGTACACTATTGTCAAGGGACGAACAATGAACTTTTTGCTCAAGTTTTCTGGACTTTTGTGACCCACGATGTCTTTAACAGAATCTGTGAACAAATCTAACCCCCTTTTTTCCAGTAACACATTAATGACATCCTACGGTATTCACACACATTAAAACTGGGTTTTTCAGATAGCAGGTCGGGAGGGGAGTTTTTCTATTGATCCATCTATTAATTAATAGAAAAAACACACGGTCTAGCCTCAATGTGACTTTTAGGGAAAATTGTTGACATAAACAAAGATTTTTTTAATGACTGTCATTTTGGTCATTCTCCCCTGGGATACTTTTCCCAGGGGAGCTTCACTATATATTACTTATATTAAAAAGAAAAACGTTTTTTTTTTTAAAACCCTGTGGAACCAGATGCACATGAATCAGGTAATAGATACGTTGAAGAAAGAACCAAACCAAACAAAAAGACAAAGTATGATGAATTGAGTTACAATGTATTCAACAATTACACATACACACATTTTAAAAAGTTATTAATTGGAGGAGTGGTGTTGGATTTTTTTTTTTTTTAGCAAACACTGTAGGTGCTAACATGTCCTCATGTGTTTGAAGAAAACAAGTCAAATACATAAGATGGGGTGAGCTGCCAAAAAAAAAGGCTTTTACCTTGTTTCTGCTTGTTTGCTGCTCTTAAATATGCAGAATGATTTCTGGTAATGTTACATCCCATTATGAAATGCAAGCTGGCTTTCCCAGTGCAAACATTTCACAATGATGTATGTCTTTTTCAGTTTTAAATTATCTTAAAACTCTGATCTTCTCTGAGCTCTTTGCTGTCTTTCCACTTTGCTTTAGTTTTTCTGAGCCATCTTCCTCTAATGCATATGTTCCTTGACTGCACTTAAATGTAGAGTATATGTAGAATATATATATATATATATATATATATATATATATATATATATATATATATATATATATATATATATATATATATATATATATATATATATATATATATATATATATATATATATATATATATATATATATATATATATATAATATTATTTATTGTTATTCTTGTCTATTGTGAGCGAACTGTGGTGTTGAATTTCCCCCAGGGATCAATAAAGTACTTTCTATTCTATTCTATTCTATTCTATTCTAACAATAATAATTCGATTTCTCCAGTCAGCAACAATGTATACACATACACATAATGTGCAACCCGGTTCACTCTCTCATCTCCCTGGTATTTTGCATACTCCTCAGCATGTCTAGTGGTGTAATGACGTTTTAAATTGTATTTCTTGTGCACTGCAACTTTCTCTGTGCAAATAAGACACGTCGGAGTGCCCCTGTGCTCAACAAAGAAATATTGCATCTCCCACTTTTCCTGGAATTGTCTTTGCTCATCACTAACCTTTGTCTTTACTGCACGCTTTGAAAAAGACATTTTTGGGGTTGTGGAATATATTTGTATTTAGCCGACGCACGGAGAATAATGTTATTTCCGCAATGTGTGTCGTTCCGCTTTTCCTCCCGACAGCAACACGGCGGTCGGCGGAAAGTACCGGGAAAAAGTGACGGCTCCCGGAGTGTTATATGGCGTCATATACAAATATATGTAGTGTTCATCATGTGAGGCAATGCAAATTAAACAATAAAATGTTTCACTTCCTGCATCTTGCATCTATCATCACTGCCAAGGACAAGAGACAAGAGGAGCCACCGAGGAAGGAAGACACAACACAGCCTATCAGGAACGTCGAAGGAGGACCGCCACTGCAAAAGGAGAACGTCGACCATGAGATACACCAGAGCAAAGAGGAGAGGTGTCTATCCTCCTCTACCGCCCCTCCCTCCATTCTGAATGCATGTGAAGATCCCTCCCCCACATCCCCCAAGCCATCCACGTCTCCATCTTTCTCCCTCCCTCAAGTAGACCTTTCTCCCCCCTTCTCCCCCTTGGAGTTCCGGGAGCTACCCCCACTCACGCCCCACCCTACTCAGATTTTTACCCCCCTAGATCATCGCTCACCTCCACCACCCCCTCCACGAAGGCGTGCTCCACAACCCCCCAGCCATACTTCACCTTTCTCACGCCAACCCCTTACACGCCCTCAACGTCCACCTTCAGTAGTTCGTCCCAGCTCTGACGCTGCTCACTCCCCCTCCCCCTTACGGCAAACCCCGCCTCGCCCTGACAGCAGTCCTGAATATTTCTGATACAGAAAAGGGTTCAGCAGTAGACCACATTATCAGCTGGGCCCAAGGTTGCCTACATCAAATCATGGCACCTTCTACATCCCTGTTGTGACTACCAAGAGAGTAAACATTGGGAAACTTAGCCACCCTGCTAACCTAAACAATCTCATTCCTATTATCTCCAAATCAAAGCCAACATCGAAGCCTGTCAATAACACCATCAGGATGGGTCTGCTCAATGTCAGGTCTCTGAATAGCAAATCATTTTTAGTCAATGATTTTATTAGCACTTCTAAACTTGACTTTATGTTTTTAACTGAAACATGGCTGGAACAAAATAACAGTGCAAGCATTCTGATCGAGACAGCACCCCCCAACTATAACTTCATTGATATATGTAGGTCGGGGAAAAGAGGTGGAGGGGTTGCTGCTATATTTAAAAACATGTTTCAGGGGAAACAGATGTCACTCGGTGAGTTTACATCATTTGAATACCTGTGTGCTGTGTTGAAATGCTCTCCCAAAATTCTCTTGTTAATTATCTACAGGCCACCTAAATATTCTGCAAATTTTTTTGATGATTTTACTGAACTATTGTCTAGCATCTCCACTGACTTTGACTGCCTGGTTATAACTGGTGATTTTAATTTTCATATTGACGATTTAAATGACAAGGGCGCAAAAGAACTTTTTACTATTTTAGACACATTTGAACTGTCTCAACATGTGAAAGAGGCTACACATTATAAGGGACACACCCTGGACCTGATTATCACAAAAGGTCTCAATGTTTCTGATGTTCTTGTGATTGATCCTTCATTGTCTGATCATTTCTGTGTTTTCTTTAATATTTCTGTAATTCCGGACACACAAACAGAATCAAAGAATGTCAAAAAGCGGTACATAAATGAACATGCTAATGTCCTCTTTAAAAACGCCATCTCCTCACTACCACCTCTAAACCCATGTCATGCTGATGATCTTGTAAGCAACTTTAATTCCAAAATTGTGAATATCATAGATATCATTGCACCTGTTACAGTTAAAACGATTTCTGGCAAGCAAAAGGCACCCTGGAGAAAATCTGCTGCTGTAACAGCCCAGAGAAGAGAGTGCAGGAAGGCTGAACGAATCTGGCGGAATACAAAACTTCATATTCACCATGACATCTATAAAGAGAGCCTCCAGGCCTACAATTTAGTCTTAAAAAGTGCTAGAGAAACATTCTTCTCCAATATCATAAACAGCAACACAAATAAGGCCAAAACCCTATTCACAATCGTTGACAGACTGACTAAACCCCCAACACAAATACCAGCCGAACTCCATTCCACGCAGAAATGCAATGACTTTGCATTCTTTTATACTGATAAAATTGAAGGCATCAGACGCACCATCAATATCTCAAGTAAAAAAGTTGGATCACCACCCCATTTAGGCAAAAGTAACACAGCAATGATGGCAAGCTTTAATGCCATAGACTCTAAAACTCTAGTGGAAACGGTGACAGCTCTAAAGTCATCCACCTGCTGCCTTGATGTTTTACCTACCAACTTCTTTAAGAATGTTTTTGACTGCCTATCAACAGACATCTTGCAAATAGTTAATAATTCTATTAAATCGGGCAATTTCCCGAAGGCTTTCAAAACTGCAGTCATTAAACCTCTTCTAAAAAAGCAGAGCCTAGATGCCTCTGTTATCAACAACTACAGACCAATTTCAAATCTACCATTCATAAGTAAAATAATTGAGAAAGTTGTCCTCCAACAACTAAATCACTTCTTGGCTTCTACTGGCTGCCACAACAACTTCCAGTCAGGATTTCGACCTCTTCATAGCACAGAGACGGCCCTTCTTAAAGTTATAAATGACATCCGTCTAAACACAGACTCTGGCAAAACTTCAGTATTAATGCTTTTGGACCTCAGTGCTGCATTTGACACTGTCGACCACTCAATACTTTTGGACAGGTTGGAAAACTGGGTGGGGATCTCAGGCACAGTTTTAAGCTGGTTCAAGTCATATCTACAAGATAGGAACTATTTTGTTTCCATTGGTGACTTTGTATCAGAACCAACCAACGTAACGTGTGGAGTCCCCCAAGGTTCAATCTTGGGGCCGACTTTATTTAACATCTATATGCTCCCACTAGGACAAATCATGCAAAATAATAACATTGACCATCATTGCTATGCCGATGACACCCAAATCTATGTAGCGCTATCACCAAATGACTATCGCCCCATAGATCTTCTGTGCCAGTGCATTGAGCAAGTCAAACACTGGATGTGCCAAAATTTCCTACAACTAAATGAAGATAAAACTGAGATAATTGTTTTTGGTGCTAAAAAAGAAAGGTTTAAAGTCATCCAACACCTTCAATCACTGTCCCTGAAAACCTCAAATAAAGCCAGAAATCTTGGGGTTATTTTAGATTCTGATTTACATTTCGACAGTCACATCAAATCAGTAACAAAATCGGCCTACTATCACCTCAAAAATGTAAAAAGACTTAGAGGGCTCATGTCAGCTCAAGACTTAGAAAAACTTGTACATGCCTTTATTACCAGTAGGCTAGACTATTGTAATGGTCTCCTTGCAGGTCTTCCCAAAAAAACTGTCAGGCAGCTACAGCTTGTTCAGAACGCTGCTGCTAGAGTTCTAACAAAGACCAAAAAATGTGAGCACATTACACCAATTCTTAAATCCTTACATTGGCTCCCTGTACATCAGAGAATAGATTTCAAAATCCTCCTGCTCACATATAAATCACTACATGGTCTAGGGCCCAAGTATATCACTGATATGCTCCCACTATATACGCCCTCTAGATCACTAAGATCTTCTGAGACCAATCTGTTAGCGGTTCCAAGAGTAAACTCAAATCAAGGGAGATCATCATTCAGTCACTATGCAACACATAGCTGGAATAAACTTCCTGAAGATGTCAGACTCTCCCCAACTCTCACTACTTTTAAAACTAGACTGAAGACTTTTATGTTCACCTTAGCTTTCAGCTAAATCTTTTAATCTTTTAACTTTTAACGTCTGCACTGTTTTTATTTTTATTGTCTGCATTTTAATTTTGCTTTTATTTTCTTTCATTTCACTTTGTTGTCTGTGAAGCACTTTGAGTCTGCCTTGTGTATGAAAAGCGCTATACAAATAAAGTTGCCTTGCCTTGCCTAAAAAAAACAAATAACGGTTTGAATTGGTCCAGGTTATCGGGGACTTTATTACTGACAGACAGGTGTCGCCGTGTGACCGCAGCCAGGCACGTAAGACAACCCTCGAATCCATGGCAACTTTTCTCTCGCTTTCACTCATTTGCCGATTTTCCACTAACGCAGGGGTATTTTGGACCCAAATAACACAAATCGTCTCTGTCTGGAGGAGCCAACGGGAGGAGGTGGGGGGAGGGGGGGGGGGGGGGGCTCGCTGTGGAGTTTACAGCGAGAGAGAGTAAGAGAGAGAGAGCGAGCGAGGGAGGGAGGGAGAGAGGGAGGAAGAGCGCCGTGCGGGTCTCGTGGAAAAGCAGCAAAACGTTTCTCTGCTTGCATCACGCAAGTGACGTCAATGTTCGGCCCTCGAGAGCCATATACCACACCATGATTGGTAGATTCCTTGTAACCCGGAAGAGTTAGGGCTACAAGGAATTCTGGGTATTTGTTCTGTTGTGTTTATGTTGAGTTACGTGTGGATGTTCTCCATAAATGTGTTTGTCATTCTTTTTTGGTGTGGGTTCACATTGTGGCGCATATTTGTAACATTGATAAAGTTTTTTTATACGGCCACTCTCAGTGTAACATGTGTGGCTGTTGAACAAGTATGCATTGCAGTCGCTTACGTGTGTCTGTTGAAGCCGCATATAACATGTGACTGTGCAGGCACATTGTTTGCATGTAGAAAAAATGGACGCTAAACCTCGTGCCCTTAATTTTGTTGTCCTCAGTATTGTTGACTCAATATTGATGTGCTCAGTATTGTTGACGGGTGAAAATCGTGAGGGTTGGCAAGAATGCTTCAGCTCCGCACACAGCGCTGTCAAGCGCTGTTCATATAAAACTTGTGGGTCGAACTAACATTAAACGTTCATATTAAGGTGCGGGCCGCACAATGACGTCTCGCGGGCCGCATGTTTGAGACCCCTGATCGAAACAGTACAGTTGCAATCCATTCAGAGCCCAGAGAATACGGTGACTTGAATGAATGAGAAATTTCACAGGTTTGTAAGTGACATTTTCATGGAACCCAGCATTCATGATGTTGAAGCCTGAGGTCTGCCTATATGAGAACCCTCTAAATTTGGTGTTGTGTGTGCTCGGCTGTACATGAGGTGGTCAGGTATGTTGCAAACTACTTTATGATGAAACACAGGACCTTGCTATCATTTATTTCCTTGCTTATTTATAGAGGTAAAAAGGAAAGTAAAAAGACCTTGTTTCCACCCTGTTTCGAACAGGGGACCTTTCGCGCGTAAAGCGAATGTGATAACCACTACACCATGGAAACTGCTGGAAGTCGCAGACCTTTATCGAGACTTACAAGTTGATTTTCGGCCAATGGAAAACACGGTTTTCGCTAGTCTTATTACTGTTATTAGCTGCATTGCATTTCTTGCCTTTTGTGGATGTTGTTAAATCCCTTGTGCACGTAGAATGTGTTCTACTTTGTAGCATGTTTTGTCTGTCGCAGCCCACATTTCAAACGTTCTTCCTCTTAACCGAGTTCATAAATCTCTTTTACACCACAGGCATTGGTGGCTCAGTGGTAGAATTCTCGCCTGCCACGCGGGAGACCCGATCCGATTCTCGGCCAATGCTTTCTGTTGCTTTTATTACATTTTAACTAATATTCATAAGGGACAAAAGCAATGTTTGTGACAACCGCAAGAGGCAGGCATTCCATCCAAAAGGCATATTGGACTCACCGAAGGCTGAAGCAGTGTACTTCTAGTTACGCCCATCCAAAGACAATGACACCGGGACATCGTAACATGAGATTTTATAATTTTTTGGGGAGTAATTAATCACTTAAACCAGTCAGTCTCTGTGGCGCAATCGGTCAGCGCGTTCGGCTGTTAACTGAGAGGATGGTGGTTCAAGCCCACCCAGGGACGAAATCTTGACATGAGCACGGAGGCCCGAGGGTTTTCTTGTACAGCCCATGTCCTTCTCTAAATTTGCAAAAAAGTTTCTACTGTAATTTCCGGACCATAAGCCGCTACTTTTTTCCCTCGTTTTGGTCCGTGCGGCTTTTACGACGGTGCGTCTATTTTACGGCTTACGGTAACCAAGGGCGCACACTACCGAAGATGCGCGAGACCGAGGCAGCCATCTTGCGCCAGGTAACGAGAGCAAAATAAAGAGTAGGAGAGCGTCAGCGACAGTTTGGAAAACAATATGGAAAACAAACGTAGAGGTGCATATGATGCTGCGTTTAAGTTAAAAGCAATCCATTTGGCTGTCAAAGAAGGGAATAGAGCTGCAGCACGTACCCTTGACATCAACGAATCAATGGTGAGACGTTGGAGACGGCAGCATGAAGAACTGATTCAATGCAAAAAGACAAACAAATCCTTCAGAGGTAATGAAAGCAGATGGCCGGAACTTGAAAACTTTCTTGAGGACTGGGTGAACACACAGACGGCCGGGGTGTTTCCACCGTGCAGATCCGACTGAAAGCCCAAACAACCGCCAAAGAAATGAATATTCAAGATTTTAGAGGCGGACCATCATGGTGTGTCAGATTTATGAGACGAAAGGGGCTGTCCATTAGGGCACGGACGACTCTGAGTCAGCAACTCCCTCCCGACCACGAGGAGAAAATAACAAACTTCCGCGAATTCACACAAAGAAAAATAGAGGAATATTCCATCGGACCGGACGAGATAATAAACATGGATGAAGTGCCTCTTTCCTTTGACTTGCCTCTCACAAGGACTGTTAACAAAAAAGGTGAATCGTCCATCACACTGAGAACAACTGGCGATGAGAGAACACATTTCACTTGTGTTCTGGGCTGCACAGCATCCGGACTAAAGCTTCCACCGATGGTGATTTTTAAACGGATTACTATGCCAAATGAAAAATTCCCGAAAGACATCTCCATAAAAGTCAACCAGAAAGGGTGGATGATGGAAAGCGTTATGAAGGAATGGCTGAATGAGTGCTATGTCAAGCGACCTGGGGGATTTTTTCACCAAAAAAAAGCACTGCTCGTTTTGGACAGCATGAGAGCCCATATAACAGATTCTGTGAAAGCAGCCATCAAGAGCACAAACTCTATTCCAGCTGTGATTCCTGGGGGCACAACGAAGCATTTGCAGCCACTGGACATCAGTGTGAATCGTGCTTTTAAAGTGGCACTACGAGTTCAGTGGGAGGCATGGATGACTAACGGTGAGAAATCCTTCACCAAAACTGGTCGCATGCGAAAAGCAACTTTTGCTCAAGTCTGCCAGTGGATCCTGACGGCATGGAAAAGTGTGAAAACATCCACGATCATCAACGGCTTTCGAAAAGCTGGACTGCTGCGTCGTGATGATGAAGAGGACTGCGTAACGGCTGACGGAGCCGAAGCTGTTGATTCCACTGACGAAGGTAGAGAAAGTGGCTGACGACGCCATTTTGGACCTGTTCTTCTCCGACACCGACGAAGACGATTTCGGTGGTTTTAGTACGCAGGAGGAAGACGATGACCAGTGATTAAAGACTGACTACCGTCACTACCGGTAATACCGTTGTATTATTTGTACTCTGCACAAATGCTGTTCGCCATGTTAAAGATGTGAAAGTTTGATTGAAAGATTTATTGTTAATAAATGGGACGCTTTGCGTTCCCAAACAGTCATCTCTGTCCCGACAATCCCCTCCGTGGTAGCAGGAACCCCTATATACTACAGTAATTACACATCAAAACGCCTGTGGCTTATAGTCGGGTGCGGCTTATATATGGAGCAATCTGTATTTTCCCCTAAATTTAGCTGGTGCGGCTTATAGTCAGGTGCGGCTTATAGTCCGGAAATTACGGTAGTTAAAACATGTGCCACGTTTGCAACATAACTTTTAAGCCATGCTTGTTTAAACTAATGTAAATTACTGATAATCAATGCTATCGCCTGAAATTGGCTATCATTAATTCAGTGTCGGGTTAGAGACATCGAGTTCAAATCCCATGCTGTTCCAGGCGCTGTAGCTGTCAGTCAAGATGCCTGTTTGTTAAATAGGAGATGTTGGGCTCAAATCCCGTCAGTGTCTGATGTTTTTTCTGTAACACTTTCTCAGTTTGTTTTCAAACCACGGGAATGCACGCCAAATTCTATTCGTTTTGAATAAAATCCCAATGGATCCACAGAGTTTGATGTTTACTACAATGTTTACTTTAAAAAATGCCATTTTAAATGTGGATTAAACCAGGACTCAGAAAGAAACACTACTTCAGATGGGTTCCAAATCACTTTGTTACAAGTAGTTTGTCTGAATATTCACCAGAGTAAGCATCTTGTAGTTTAAGGCAACAGAGTGGCGCAGCGGAAGCTTGCTGGGCCCATAACCCAGAGGTCGATGGATTGAAACCATCCTCTGCTATGATTTAGGTTTCAGGTGACTATTTGACTGATTCTTAATTTGAAAACAAGGCCAACACTCATTCAGACTGCAGCTGCCTTCTCTAGCTCTTTGGGAATTACACCTATGATTCCTGCTAAAATGAGAGGTAAAACATCTTATAAGTCAATCTAAACACTACAGTTGCAATGCATTCAAAGCCCTGAGAATACAATGACTTGAATGAATGAGAAATATCACAGGTTTGTGCGTGACATTTTCATGGAACCCAGCATTCATGATGTTGAAGCCTAAGGTCTGCCTATATGAGAACCCTCTAAATTTGGTGTCTTGTGTGCTCGGCTGTACATGAGGTGGCCAGGTATGTTGCAAACTACTTTATGATGAAACACAGGACCTTGCTATCATTTATTTCCTTCTTATTTATAGAGGTAAGAAGGAAAGTAAAAAGACCTTGTTTCGAACAGGGGACCTTTCACCTGTGAGGCGAATGTGATAACCACTACACCATGGAAACTGCTGCAAGTCGCAGACCTTTATCAAGACTTACAAGTTGATTTTCGGCCAATGGAAAACATGGTGCTCGCTAGTCTTATTACTGTTATTAACTGGATTGCATTTCTTGCCTTTTGTGGATGTTGTTAAATCCCTTGTGCACGTAGAATGTATTCTACTTTGTAGCATGTTTTGTCTGTCACAGCCCGCATTTCAAACATTCTTCTTCTTAACCGAGTTCATAAATCTCTTTTGCTCCACAGGCATTGGTGGCTCAGTGGTAGAATTCTCACCTGCCACGCGGGAGACCCGGGTCCGATTCCCAGCCAATGCATCCTGTTGATTTTATTACATTTTAACTAATATTCATAAGGGACAAAAGCAATGTTTGTGACAACCGCAAGACGCAGGCATTCCACCCAAATGGTATATTGGACTCACCGAAGGCTGAAGCAGTGTACTTCTAGTTACGCCCATTCAAAGACAATGACATCGGGACATCGTAACATGAGATTTTATAATTTTTTGGGGAGTAATTAATCACGTAAACCAGTCGGTCTCTGTGGCGCAATCGGTCAGCGCATTCGGCTGTGAACTGAGAGGATGGTGGTCCAAGCCCACCCAGGGACGAAATCTATACACGAGCACGGGTGTCCGAGGATTTTCTTGTACAGCCCATGTCCTTCTCTAAATTTGCAAAAAAGTTTCTCTTGAAAACATGTGCCACGTTTGCAACATAACTTTCAAGCCATGCTTGTTTAAACTAATGTAAATTACTGATAATCAATGCTATCGCCTCAAATTGGCTATCATTAATTCAGTTTAGGGTTATAGACATCGAGTTGAAATCCCATGCTGTTCCAGGCGCTGTAGCTGTCAGTCAAGGTGCCTGTTTGATAAATAGGAGATGTTGGGCTCAAATCCCGTCAGTGTCTTGATGTTTTTTCTGTAACACTTTCTCAGTTTGTTTTCAAACCACATAAAATGCAAGCCAAATTCTATTCGTTTTGAATAAAATCCCAATGGATCCACAGAGTTTGATGTTTACTACAATGTGTACTTAAAAAAAATGCCATTTTAAATGTGGATTAAACCAGGACTCAGAAAGAAACACTACTTCAGATGGGTTCCAAATCACTTTGTCACAAGTAGTTTGTCTGGATATTCACCAGAGTAAGCATCTTGTAGTTTAAGACAGCAGAGTGGCACAGCGGAAGCGTGCTGGACCCATAACCCAGAGGTCGATGGATCGAAACCATCCTCTGCTATGATTAAGGTTTCAGGTGACTATTTGAGTGATTTGCAACATAACTTTCAAGCCATGCTTGTTTAAACTAATGTAAGTTACTGATAATCAATGCTATCGCCTCAAATTGGCTATCATTAATTCAGTGTAGGGTTATAGACATCGAGTTGAAATCCCATGCTGTTCCAGGCGCTGTAGCTGTCAGTCAAGGTGCCTGTTTGTTAAACGCCTACTGAAATGAAATTTTCTTATTGAAACGGGGATAGCAGATCCATTATATGTGTCATACTTGATCATTTCGCGATATTGCCATATTTTTGCTGAACGGATTTAGTAGAGAACAACGACGATAAAGTTCGCAACTTTTGGTCGCTGATAAAAAAAGCCTAGCCTGTACCAAAAGTAGCGTGACGTCGCAGGTTGAAGGGCTCCTCACATTTCCCCATTGTTTACACCAGGGGTCACCAACGCGGTGCCCGCCGGCCTGTTCTAAAAATAGCTCAAATAGCAGCACTTACCAGTGAGCTGCCTCTATTTTTTAAATGGTATTTATTTACTAGCAAGTTGGTCTCGCTTTGCCCGACATTTTTAATTCTAAGACAGACAAAACTAAAATAGAATTTGAAAATCCAAGAAAATATTTTAAAGACTTGGTCTCCACTTGTTTAAATAGATTCATTATTTTTTTTACTTTGCTCCTTATAACTTTCAGAAAGACAATTTTAGAGAATAAATACAACCTTAAAAATGATTTTAGGATTTTTAAACACATCTACCTTTTTACCTTTTAAATTCCTTCCTCTTCTTTCCTGACAATTTAAATCAATGTTCAAGTATTTTTTATTTTTTTATTGTAAAGAATAATAAATACATTTTAATTTAATTCTTCATTTTAGCTCCTGTTTTTTCGACGAAGAATATTTGTGAAATATTTCTTCAAACTTATTATGATTAAAATTCAAAAAAATTATTCTGTCAAATCTAGAAAATCTGTAGAAACAAATTGAAATCTTATTTCAAAGTCTTTTGAATTTATTTTAAATTTTTTGTTCTGGAAAATCTACAAGAAATAATGATTTGTCTTTGTTAGAAATATAGCTTGGTCCAATTTGTTATATATTCTAACAAAGTGTAGATTGGATTTTAACCTATTTAAAACATGTCATCAAAATTCTCAAATTAATCTTAATCAGGAAAAATTACTAATGATGTTCCATAAATTCTTTTTTTGAAAGTTTTTCTCTTCTTTTTTTCGGTTGAATTTTGAATTTTAAAGAGTCGAAATTGAAGATAAACTATGTTTCAAAATGTAATTGTCATTTTTTTCGTGTTTTCTCCTCTTTTAAACCGTTCAATTAAGTGTAAATATCATTAATTATTAATAATAACATAGAGTTAAAGGTAAATTGAGCAAATTGGCTATTTCTGGCAATTTATTTAAGTGTGTATCAAACTGGTAGCCCTTCGCATTAATCAGTACCCAAGAAGTAGCTCTTGGTTTCAAAAAGGTTGGTGACCCCTGGTTTACACCAACAGCGAGAGCGATTCGGACCGAGAAAGTGACGATTACCCCATTAATTTGAGCGAGGATGAAAGATTTGTGGATGAGGTACGTGAGAGTGAAGGATTACAGTGCACTGCAGGACGTATCTTTTTTCGCTCTGACCGTAACTTAGGTACAAGGGCTCATTGGATTCCATACTTTCTCCTTTTTCTTTTGTGGATCACGGATTTGTATTTTAAACCATCTCGGATACTATATCCTCTTGAAAATGAGAGTCGAGAACGCGAAATGGACATTCACAGTCACTTTTATCTCCACGACAATACATCGGCAAAGCACTTTAGCTACGGAGCTAACGTGATAGCATTGTGCTTATGTAGTGGAAAGTCCAGGTTGTCAATGAGAACCAAAGTAGATTTAACACAAGAGTTTTATTTTACTCATAATCAAATGGTACAATGGTTGGGTTGAGTTGTCAAGCACACAGAAAGTTTTCCCCCGGGCGCGCCCGACAGCACGGAATAATGGCTACCAAAACACTCCCTTCGTTTGACTTTATCCCTTGCTTATCTCTCTTGTTAGTGCGTCAATGTCTTTTTTGTTTCCCCTATCTGTTCCATAACAACTCGAATCCTTTAGACAGTCAACACATTCTGTAGACAGGTTGGCACGACTTAATATTCACTTTTGTCCCACCTGCACAGAATAGAAGAGAAATTACATGAGCGTACATTCTTGACAGACATGTGTAGTGGATTGTCCGAAGCTTAAACAGGCAACAAAAGTAGTTTAGTACAACACATTTATTTACCCATTATCAGAAGTGCAGGTTGAATTGAGTTGGCCGTGCAGACAGACCACATGTCACTCCGGAGACAACAAGACACACACAAGCCAAAATCACTCCCGAGTTCTGGTCTTCTGCCATTTTTTATATGTCTGTTGTGCGTCATCGTTCCTTATCGAGTGCGTCAATGTCTTGTTTGCTTTTCCTATCTGTTCCATAACAACTCGAATCCTTTAGACAGTCAACACATTCTGTAGACAGGTTGGCACGACTTAATATTCACTTTTGTCCCACAACTGGTCCATTCAATGGCACAAAATACAAGAGTATTGAAAATGAGCGGACATTCTTAAAAGACAAGAAATATAGGTCAAAAGGTCAGAAATTCTACTACATACCCGCCTTCCAGGGTCTTAAGACCCTGGACCAAAACAATTTCTGATATAGACCACTAACTTAAATCTCTACCGCAGATAGAGGCAAAAACCTCAATGTTTTTATACGAGGCAAAAATTCCGTCTATGACCCTCCTTCAGAGCGATCGCTGTTACCAGCCTGCAGTAAAACCATCTCACAGAACACAATTAGTGGCCTACCCTTTGATTTAGTAAAGGAAAAACAAATACTTTGATCATGAACATCATTGAACATAAATAGATGAATGTATATAGACTTATGACTGTAAGACATTTGCAAAAATATTTTTCCCGGCATTTGCAATGAATGTAGTTACCAATATTGTTAAATATCAATTGATTTTGAACACACAACTGAATTTCGTATGAGTCCATGTTCGATTAGAGCTCGTATAGATGGCTCGGTGGTGCCTCAGGCTGGTGGCCTGCCGACACCTCGTTGGGCTTTTGGCTGCCTTGGTGAAGAAAGAGATCCACTCAAACAGTCTGTCTCTGTCTCTTCTTGGGGTGTGGTTCAGTCCATTGGGCAGACTATGCAATGGCATGTGCGTGCTGGCCGAAATTGGGGAAAACTCAGGTAGAGTTGGAGCTGTGGGGGCTTTGGGGAAGGCTGGGGCAGAGTATGGGGCGTGGGGCTTTGGTCCAGGCCCTCGGCTTGCTTCAGGCCTCCTCGCTGCTTCGGCACTCCCGACACTTCTTTCCACAGCTGCTGGAGTCCCGGTGGACACATTGGCTGGCAACCTTAGTTGTTCTCGTCATCGCTGGCAAGGTGTTGTCTCTCCTCTCGGTTCCTTCCAGTCAGGTATCGGGTGTTGGTCCTGGATTGGCTTTGACCGTGCCCCTCTTAGCGAGTGCAAGGGAATCTGGGATGGCTGCTTTCATCCGCAAATCTGCACAGAGGAACTGGCACACAAATTCTACATTTTGCAAACTTACCATTTTGGTCTCATGGTCTTTCCACCTTCCTAGGAAGCTGCTGGTCCTGAGAAGTGCTGATCTTGTGACTGAAGAAGATTAACCTGTTTTCTTAAATTAGGTGCCGTTGTTTGACCTAATCTTTTTGGGGAAACCATGTCGGGATATTAGATCATTCACAAAACATTTAATAACTGAATTGGCACCCTCCTTTGAGGTTGTGGTTGCTTTCGCCAACCACTGCAATTGTCAATCTAAATCATTACGTTCCTTTATCCTTGTACCGGATTGATCATATTGATTAAATAAACCTCAACACGCTCAAACTTGACCCAATCCAAACTCACCTCCCCCCTCTGTCCCTCTCACAGGGACAGTGTTAGTCGTAGTAATAGTAATAGTAATAGTAGTAGTAGTATTAGTAGTTTCAGAAACATCCAAGAAAAAGAAAAGACAGCTGATAGTCACGTGCAGCAAGAACAGAGGCGGAGGACAGGTCATGTTTGAGGTCACTGTTCGCTTTTGCAATAGTACTTTGATATTTTACAACACCTAGTGAATTATTGTGGCCTCAATAATTCACTAAATAGTTGTATTTAATTTAGTCTATCTATGATGGGAAAATGCACAAAAACATTAAGTTCAGAAACAGATGTGTTCTGTACCAGATTATATCTAAATAGCTACTTTCCATCTGTAGTCCCTGGCTACCTAAATTAAGGGGATCCACACCACAAATCAAGCAATAAAATTATGACACTAATTAATCATAATAAATATATACATTCATAATAATCAATAATTAATCAAAAAATAATCATACTGTAGCATGTAATCAATTTTAAGAAAAGTCACCAAATGCCCCTTCATGGACACATACTTACCATACAATACAACCACACCTTATTTACATCATCACACAAAGACAATACATGCTCTTGTTCACATCTGTCATCATTCATAACAACAACCAAGCTTTTAACAGCCATACCTCACAATTTACAACAAAATGCTCTCATGGATAAATATAATACTCATTAAATTGATGTGTCAACATAATGCCCCTCTTAGTGACCGTCTGAGCAGCCTTGATTGCTCCAAAGCCACTTTTTAATTTCAAATGTTCTATTCCTTTTGTTATAACATGGAGAAGGCTAATTGGTCTGTACATGTTCTGGTATTCTTTATTTCCTGCTTTATGGATTTAATTATAGTAGCAGTTTCTCGACGTGGTAGGGAAAGTGTTTTCCGTTATTGATTTATTTATCAATCGTTGTTATACGTGCAATAATACAATCCTTATATGTTTTTAGGAAGATAGTGTTCAACCCATATATATATCTCTAGATCGTGAGTCTGATAATGCAGTGAAGATTTTGTTTAACTTTGTTTCATTTGTTAATTCTAAAATTAGTCCATCCTGAATAAATGACAATTATTATTATTATTTGTATTCAGGGTTTGTACAGACTGGATGAAATGTTCATTAAAATTATTACTTATGTCCAGACTGTCTGCGATAGTAGCGCCATTGATATTTAATGTTATAGTGTTGTTTCTTGTTTGCTCTCTTTCCGTAAGTTTGTATCTGGTTTTCCATAACTTTCTAATGTTCCCTTTTGCAACTTTGATTACCTCTAAGTGAAAGTCAGCCTTAGACTTCCGCATAAACATTGTAATTTTGTTCCTCCAAACTTTTAAATCATACGATCTGTATTTAGACCTGTTATAATTTCTCTTATGAGACCTGAGTCCTCATGTCTTTATTAGAATCCAAATTGTTTTATTAATCCAAGGTATTTTTATTTTAGCACTCTTCTTTCTGGTTTTGTATTCGTGTATTTACAGATGTTCTCTTTAATTTTTGTCATCCAATTGTAATTCTAGTAGGGCTGCTTATCATTTGTATCATATAGAAGCCGTTTATAATATCCTTAAGTTTCTTTCTACGTGTTTTATTTAACCAGTCCAGATTAACGTCCTCCATGACGTTACTTCTTTCATACTATGCTGTTTGAGGATGTCTGAAAATGAATCAAGAAAAATGTCTTTAGCTGTGGTCGGTCGGTATACTACAATTACCTTGAAATACATTTCTGAGGAAAATGTGATTTTAATTTCAACATACTCAAACTGATCTACTTTTAATGTTTTCCCTTTCATAAATCATAATTCCTCCCCCCTTTGTCACTCGATCTGTCTTTTCTGTAATCTTGTCCCCCGGACATTAATTAGAACAAAAGTTGTTGTGGGTTTTAACCATGTCTCTGATAGACAAGGTAATCCGGATTAGAGTCTGACAGTAACTGCTGTATTTGTTCAGTATGTTTCCTGTGGTAGAAAGTTTAATAATGCGGACACGTTTGTTACTGAATACTTTCTACAGACTTCTGTCTTTCATGCGACTTTGTGTATGTAATAAGTAACTATAATTTTTTGATATGCTTAAATTTTATTTTAGCTCAGCTGTTGTGTAGCTGCTAGCTCTTTGTAGCCTACAGCAGGAATGTCCAAATTGCAACCAATAGTTATGTTTTTAACAGACAACCGAAATAATTGATTTGCGTATCGGTTCAATCAGCGGCAGCTACGCCCTGTTTTATCATTTGACCTAAATTTTTGGTTTCGTAGGCAGGACAGAGAGCAAAGGAACAATGTGGGTCATTAGTTGTCCATCTTATACCATTCTAATTGTTGTAAGGATAGTTCACATGAGCGGCCATACCTTGAGTCCCACCATATATAAGAGTCAAAAGGCTCCTATTATGAGTCGTCTAATTGGTGTTCATACACTTTGGCGGTTTGGGTGGCAGGACACACGGACGCACCTCAGTCAGCTAGTGCTAGGACAGTTGGAGCAGTCCCCGTCTTCCACTCGTTCCTGGGAGGCGTCCCTAGTAGTTGTCAGCTGATGTCGTGCTGTCAGGCAACATCAGGAAGTTCCTTCTGCGCAGTATTGAATTGTCAGGGCACAGTTCGTAAGCAGGTCATTACAAGGTGTGTGCAGGTTGACCACAAAGGAATGCTTCAAAGATTGTGTTGAACATTGTCCGTTGACACTTATGTCCAGCAGGGGTCTGTTTGTATCCTGCTGTTCGTCCTGATGTCACACCTGTATTTTTTGTGAGCATGTTCTGGCTACAACTTTGGAGCTTGTCTTGTTCAGATTGGCAGTCCCCCGGCTGCATATCCTTTCCACCCTCGCTTGACCTAGCACAACCGTGGCTACCACCCAAGTCCGTCTGTATGGTTTTACGTTTTGTTGAGGTTTTTTCCTCCAGAATTTGGAACTCAAAACATGTACACCCATCGTTTTCATATCCTCTCGGTTAGTTCAATTTGCATATCACGTTTTAAAATTACAGTCTTAACTATCCCATTAATTGCTAATCAATAACCTTAATTCAAAGATTATACGTACTACTTCATGTGTATTTAAGTACCCTTTTAATTCACTTAAAGATTATGTATAAGTTAATTTAAACTATCATTTGTCTATCAGTAGGCGTGAGCAAGCTGTCATGCTTGCACTCTGACCTCCCGCTGTGCGTGATATTCTCCAAAACAAAAGAATGTATTTATTCCCGTTTCTCCTTATCTTTCAGCTAAATCTTTTAATCTTTTAACTTTTAACGTCCGCACTGTGTTTATTTTTATTGTCTGCATTTTAATTTTGCTTTTATTTTCTTTCATTTCACTTTGTTGCATGAAAAACGCCACACAAACAAAACTGCCCCGCCTTGCCTTGCCTGTCTCCGACTGGTTATTCAACTTAGTCATAACAAACACACAAGGCCATGCTCTAAGCGCCATGCCTAATCACACTTCTCCTCTTTTTTTTTTGTATTTTTTATTTTTTAAACTTTACATATCGGCTCTTATTCTAATTATTAATGTAGGCTGTTATTTGTAATTATTATTCAACACTATTCACAGCAAACAGTTGTAAAGTTATAGTTATTCGCATTATACTCTCAAAATCTATAGCTAACTGAAAGCTGTTGAGATTTGGTTTGCCTCCTTCATCTCAGTGGCCTAGTGGTTAGAGTGTCCGCCCTGAGATCGGGAGGTCGCAAGCCCAAAACCCCGGCCGAGTCATACCAAAGACTACAAAAAATTTTGGGAGCCAAATCACCAAAAACGATTCCCGGGCGCATGGTATGGTGTACTGCAATGTCTAAGTAAAACTATAAATTACTCCAATCCAAAATGTCAGACTGCACTTCAAAGTTACCACCACAGCAGACATCTTCCTCAATCCTATCCCAATACTCCCATAAATTAAAAGTGTTTCACAACAGTGGTTAAGTAGTTATTTTAAGTAATAGATCTCAATATGTAGAAATTAATAAGACTAAATTTGCCCTAGTGTGTGAATGTTGTCTGTCTATCTATCTGTGTTGGCCCTGTGATGAGGTGGCGACCTGTCCAGGGTGCAAAGTCAAATTGTGAAACAAAAATTAAAGTTCAATCAAGTGGAAATTGACAGAGTATATGAACTACATTCTTGAGAATAGTAATTGATCATTAATATGTTGGAAGCCGCATATTGAACATATTAAAGAAAAATATCCAAATCCATTGCTATTCGGTATAAAGTAAAACACATGCTGAATAAGAAATGTCTGCACATGTTATATTATTCATTTATTTTTCCATATGTAACATTGTTTTGAAGTTTGGGGAAATGTTTATAGAAGAATTATAGACCCAATACTTAAACTTAAAAGGCTCATTTCAATATTACACAAGGCATTATTATGATCATATCAATCCATTTTTTAAGTCATAATGTGTTAAATGTTCAGATAATTTAATTTTAAAACAATTGCAATTATGTTTCCGAGTAAAGAACAACAGCCTTCCAGTTTGTATTCTTAGCTTATTTACATTATGAGGAGAAAACTATCATTTACGGGGGATATTGATTTTTTAAAATAGGTCAAGTAAAATAAAAATAAAAACACAAATGTATTTCAGTTTTAGGAGTTAAATGATGTACCATCCTCAGTGATGAGCTGAACACATGTAGTTTTTTGTTATGGTTTTGGAGACCCTTGAAAAGTAAAGTTTTCTCAACATTATAAAATATAGTAACAATTACTTTCATCTTTTAACGTTGATGTTCCAGGTAATTTAATGTCCAATAAATGTATATCATAGGCCAATATAAGCTTTGGCTTCCGCCTATTCTTTTTTCGGTCATTCTTTTTTCTTTTCTTTGCTGTGTGTAAATGTATATGATTGTTAATATGTCTAATTTACTGTTAAACTGCTCACACAAATTGGTTGATGGTTGATTATATGACTAAAATAAACTTATTTCATTTATTCATTCATTATCTATCGCACTCATAGTTTTATTCCATTTTGCATGTAATTATTCCTATTGATTTCTTCCCATTTCACTCAAACAACTAAACTAGGATGACAGGGAAAGCAAAACAATAACAGTGCAATACTTTTTTATATCATGGTCATTAATGCCTAGTTTCTCTTATTTTACTGTTCTATTTTTATTCTCCTTGTAATATTTTTCTATTCTGTTTCCATTTATACCCTTATTAGTTACTGATTACTTTTTACTTCTTCTTCCTGAGGGAACTCTCCTGAAGGAATCAATAACGTTTTATCTGTCTATCTATCTATCTATTACTAACCCGAGCACAATTCATGACGTCATGCTCATCTTGCAGACAGTTATTTCCATTTAGTTTTATTCTCTATTTGTAATTCTACATGCACCAATGTCACATAGAAATTTGCTTTCTTTGTTATTTATTTACATTATTATTTCTGGTTTACTTGCTGTCTGTTTACTTAAGTTCTCATATTTTGGTCTGTCTTCCTTCTGATTAGAATTTGTTTAACGCTTCTCTACGTTTTGTTTTGACAATGGCGCTGAGTGGCTCTTATCTGTACTTCTTCAGACTCTATGTTTCACAGATGCCCTTAGATGTATTAGAATATAAATTTAACTTTTATTTTATTGTGTGTTTATTCCTAAAAAAAAATTAAAATGTCAATGTATAATTAATTTATCTTTATCAAATTTAAATTCAATATTATTAATTTATTTGTTGTATAACTATTAATTCAAAGTTACAGTGTGTCCTAATCTATGATGTGTGTGTTTGTCGCAACTTCCCACAGGAACTGGATGGATCAGATAAGCAGCAAGGCTGTACCAAAAAAAGTATACTAGACATATAAATGAATGATGAATTAAACAATGTTTCAATGTCCCACAATCCGTATTTATTTATTGATATTTAAACGTGTAATTTTCCATATATCTATTATTTTACTGGACTTAGCAAGCACCTACTACTAGCACACTCTACAGACCGAGAATAACTGTTCAACCACACTTAGTAATGCCAAGCTAGATGCTAACCTAGCCTTACTATGCCTCAGTAAGCAAACTTTTGCTAACCTAGCCCAATGCTATGCTAACACAATGCTAACCTAGCTCAATGCTATCCTAGCTCAATGCTATCCGAACATTGTCACACCTCTTCGGCCCACGCCTCACGCAGCTGTCACTCACACAGCCTCGTCACACGCACACACTCTTATCTCAAAATGTCTCCCAGCTGAGACTCCTTTTTTTTCTTTTTTTTTTCTTTATATGCGTCACACAGTCACTCACACAGAGAATTTACCAGCACAGTTAAAAGTAAATGCAATAGACAACTATTTTTCTCATCCAGAAGCACAGCTGTATCATATCAGAACCTTAATAATAAGAACAACATTTATCATTCACTCTTAGATGGACAAATAGTCAAGTTTAAGGAGGGTATTCTGGACTTCCCTGCTTAGGCTGCTGCCCCCGCGATCCAACCTCCGAGAGCGGAATAAGATAATTAAATGGATAGATCATACACTCATATGTTTTCTGTACATAAACTTTGTCTACTTTCTCACACGCACACACATTTTAGACAATTTCCAAACTTTTACAGATAGCGGGGCTGTGAGAAAAAGCGTGAAGGGAGGTTGCGAGAGGGGGGGGGGGGGGAAGGAAGGGGGGAATTAAACCAGATAAGAAACCAGGTGCTACACAAAAGTTATTAAATTATGCAGATATATATATATAAATTTAAAAAACACACATTTTTATCCCACAACCCACGCCCCCCTGGTCCGGACCAATATAAACAACTAATGCACGCGTGCTTTTGTGGAATCGGCCGTCTCATATCACAAAAACCAGGTTCCATCATTGCTCATAAAACGGCGATTAACCCGTTTCATTGGAGCAGCACCTGCATTATCAAACTGACCAACACGGATCACTGGCCTCTAAGGCGCCATAGGACCACCAGGAATCACCCAGCAACCTACAGACATCGTGTCTGGTCAGTCCCATACAGTTTCACCAAGTTTCACCAAAGCTCTACCATATGGAGCCCGAGACGCCACCTGTCTATTCTGCAGCCATTAAACAGATTCGTGACAACTTGGCTCAGTTGATCTCCTTTACCGGAGTCACTGAATGGTCACCTAATATGAGGCTTTTTTACACGCTGAGTCACAAGGACTAGGGACCGCTGCAGTTTCCACATAGACAGGTGTCTCGCACTTTCACAGACATATCAATTTTATATGGGCCAAATGTCACAGCAGTTAGCAACCCTTGCCTTAAATTTATCTTTGTCCAACTCTGGCTAATTCTGATGCACTTGCAGAAAGAAGCATCCTCTGCCAACAACGACAGAGGATGAAGAGGTTAAAAGAAATTTTTCTTCTCACATCGTCTGTGCTTCTACACTCCAAACCACCAAAATTCTAATAACAATCCCCTTATGTTAAAAACAAGAAATCACAAGTTTTCAACAAACACACAGACAAATGATCACATATAAAACAACTCAATCCAACCATAATTTACCCCATTCCAGGTTGTTTTTGGAGAACCTGACTAAACCTATCTTTTATCAAAAATAGATTCAGCAATTAGTCTTATCGATCCGGCTCTCTCCAGGCAGAAAATGTTTACACTTTAAGCAAAACGCTTACCTTGTTATGCGCGCGTGCAGCACACTGTCTGCCTGACTGAGAGAGCGAGAGCGGCTGTCGACCTGTAGCTTCTAAACCATCCTGTTCGTGACGCCAATTTGTGTAGTGGATTGTCCGAAGCTTAAACAGGCAACAAAAGTAGTTTAGTACAACAAATGTATTTACCCATTATCAGAAGTGCAGGTTGAATTGAGTTGGCCGTGCAGACAGACCACATGTCACTCCGGAGACAACAAGACACACACAAGCCAAAATCACTCCCGAGTTCCGGTCTTCTGCCATTTTTTATATGTCTGTTGTGCGTCATCGTTCCTTATCGAGTGTGTCAATGTCTTGTTTGCTTTTCCTATCTGTTCCATAACAACTCGAATCCTTTAGACAGTCAACACATTCTGTAGACAGGTTGGCACGACTTAATATTCACTTTTGTCCCACAACTGGTCCATTCAATGGCACAAAATACAAGAGTATTGAAAATGAGCGGACATTCTTAAAAGACAAGAAATATAGGTCAAAAGGCCAGAAATTCTACTACACATGCAATATAGGTCAAAGGTCAGAAATCCTCATGCTTAAGTGCATATAGAAACAGACGAAATAAGCCCCTGACTGGAAGGATAGACAGAAGATCAACAATACTACCAAACTATGGACCTGTAACCACACGGTTAATGCTGTACCGCCTGGCGAAGCCTAGCAATGCTGTTGCTAACGACGCCATTGAAGCTAACTTAGCTACGGGACCTCGACAGAGCTATGCTAAAAACATTAGCTCTCCACCTACGCCAGCTCTCATCTGCTCATCAACACACGTGCTCACCTGCGTTCCAGCGATCAACGGCGCGATGAAGGACTTCACCCGCTCATCGATGCGGTCGGCGGCTAGCGTCGGATAGTGCGTCTGCTATCCAACTCAAAGTCCTCCTGGTTGTGTTGCTGCAGCCAGCCGCTAATACACCGATCCCACCTACAGCTTTCTTCTTTGCAGTCTCCATTGTTCATTAAACAAATTGCAAAAGATTCACCAACACAGATGTCCAGAATACTGTGGAATTTTGCGATGAAAACAGAGCTGTTTGTATTGGGATACAATGGTGTACCAATACTTCCGCTTCAACCATTGACATCACGCGCAAACGTCATCATACCTAGACGTTTTCAGCTGGAAGTTTCCCGGGAAATTTAAAATTGCACTTTATAAGTTAATTATTGCCGTATTGGCATGTGTTGCAATGTTAA